>NC_044032.1:327552732-327783360 GCF_901765095.1 Microcaecilia unicolor
AGGTGCCTTGTTGAAGCATGAAGTTTAAGTGGAATGTGAGGTCTGTTATGAAGCGGTGGTGGGCAGATTTTATTAGGTAGATGGGCAGGTATCCAATTGACAGTGACTGTTGGAGTACCTTTTGATCGCCTGGGTAACTATATCGGCGGTGAGGAGAGCGAAATTTGACAGATTCGGTCCGCTGGGTATTCACCAGGGAATGGGTCCAGTTCACTGATGAAGTTTTGGATGTCCGTGTTGTCCTGAGGTATCGTTTTGCTTAGGTTTGCAATTTTTTCGTTGAAGTATTTAGCGAGGCTGTCTGCAGATGGGATGTCAGAGTTGGTAGTGGTGATCGGCATTATGTCTAGCAATTTGTTCAGGAAATGGTATAGCTTCTTCGTGTCTTTGTAATCCGGCCCTATTTTAGTTTTCTAGTATGACCTTTTGGTTTGTCTTACTGCGTATTTGTATTTCCTTTGTAATTGTTTCCATGCGTTGAGTGTATGTTCATCTTTTATTTTTTTCCATGCGCGTTCCAATTTCCTGGATTGTGTTTTTAATTTTTTCAGTTCTTCATTGAACCACGGTATCGAGTTGTGTCTGCATGAGGTTCTTGTTCGTAAGGGTGCTATTTCGTCTAATATGTGTTTCATCTTTTGTCCCATTCTGAAAGGTAATATATGGAGTCCGTTTATGTTGTCCAATCGTTATTATATATCTGTTTCCAGAATGTTTCCGCATCTATTTGGCCTCTCCTAAAACAAAAATAAGAGCAACCCCGTCAGTAATCCGAATATATATAACTATATCCATAACAAAAGAATGGATATAATTATATATATTTGGATTACTGACGGGGTTGCTCTTATTTTTGTTTTAGGATACTTTCTTTTTTATTTTTTTATTTTTATTTTTACTTTGCTTTCGTGTTTGGAAATCCGTCCCCTTTTTTCTAGATTCTGTCTTTGTTTGTTTATTTTATTTTACCTTATGATACTGGTCAACATATGTTTTGACATGGTTTAACGTTTTTAGATTTTATATTTTTTTGGTATTTTTCCTTTTTTTCTTTTTTAATTATTATTTTTCTTCATGTTTTTGATGTTCTTTTACAGAGATACCAATTTATGTGCTCCACTGTCAATCAGTATACAGTATGACTGTGCACTCACTGATCGGTATGTTCAATTTTCATGTGCTTGCTATGTTCGGTTATATTTCCGTGTTCTATATGTAATGCAACAATTTGTCCTTTATATAATTGTATTTGTATTAGTCTTTTTTTTTTTTTCATTTAGAATAGTTCCTTACATTTAGGAATGTCATATTTCTTTGAACTAGTCTATTATATTAATTTTTATAATTTTTTGTTTTGCTGCACGTTATATCATTTTATTTTATATTTTATAAAAACAAACATTATAATGGATTAATATAATTTATGCCATGGATGTATAGAGATTTTACTTTCTGAAGCATGTATTTATGGTTTCTTCTATTTTTGTCCATTTCATCGTTCAATATCTGTCTGATGTTGTAATAATAGAATTATTATTAGTATAGTTATATTATAATTTTCATTTTCTGAATTACACTTACTCTATTAATCTAATATATTGATTGGTTATTTTCTATATATGTTTTATACATGATTTGTCTGATTTTAATTTTTATTAATTTTTATGTATTAATTATTATATATATATGTTATTTTTTTAGACCCCTGAGGAAGGCTTTTGTAAAAGCTGAAACACAGCCCGTGTAGGGTCAGAATAAAGTTTGTGTTTTGGAGCATCTTATCCTGGCATTTTGTTTGATGTCTTGAAGTTGGTTTCTTTTCCACTTCCTTTGGTGCTTTTGATTGCATGAGCGGCCATTCAAGGTCACATAGATGAAGGAAGTCCTTGCATTCTTGTGCACTGGTAGAGTTTGGGTCTTCTAGGTGAAGGTTAATGTCTCCTAGTACTACTACTAAACACTTCTAGAGTGCTACTAGGGTTACGCAGCGCTGTACAGTTTAACAAAGAAGGACAGTCCCTGCTCAAAGGAGCTTACAATCTAAAGGACGAAATGTCAAGTTTGGGCAGTCTAGATTTCCTGAATAGAGGTATGGTGGTTAGGTGCCAAAGGCGACATTGAAGAGGTGGGCTTTGAGCAAGGATTTGAAGATGGGCAGGGAGGAAGCTTGGCGAATGGGCTCAGGGAGTTTATTCCAAGCATGGGGTGAGGCGAGGCAGAAAGGGCGGAGCCTGGAGTTGGCGTTGGTGGAGAAGGGTACTCAATGGAGGGATTTCTCTTGAGAGCGGAGGTTACGGGTAGGAACGTAGGGGGAGATGAGTGTAGAGAGGTAGGGAGGGGCTGCAGATCGAGTGCATTTATAGGTTAGTAGGAGAAGCTTGAACTGTATGCAGTACCTAATCGGAAGCCAGTGAAGTGACTTGAGGAGAGGGGTGATATGAGTATATCGGTCCAGGCGGAAGATAAGACGTGCAGCAGAGTTCTGAACAGACTGAAGGGGGGATAGATGGCTAAGTGGGAGGCCAGTGAGGAGTAGGTTGCAGTAGTCAAGGCGAGAGGTAATGAGAGAGTGGATGAGAGTTTAGGTGGTGTGCTCAGAGAGGAAAGGGCGAATTTTGCTAATGTTATAGAGGAAGAAGTGACAGGTCTTGGCTATCTGCTGGATATGCGCAGAGAAGGAGAGGGAGGAGACGAAGATGACTCCGAGGTTGCGGGCAGATGAGACGTGGAGGATGAGGGTGTTATCAACTGAGATAGAAAGTGGAGGGAGAGGAGAAGTGGGTTTGGGTGGGAAGACAATAAGCTCAGTCTTGGCCATGTTCAGTTTCAGGTAGCAGTTGGACATCCAGGCAGCAATGTCAGATAAGCAGGCCAATACTTTGGCCTGGGTTTCCGCAGTGATGTCTGGTGTGGAGAGATAAAGCTGGGTGTCGTCGGCATAAAGATGATATAAGAAACCATGAGATGAGATCAGGGAGTCCAGGGAAGAGGTGTAGATTGAAGAAAGGAGGGGTCCAAGGACGGATCCCTGAGGAACTCCAACAGAGAGCGGGATGGGGGTGGAGGAAGAGCCATGAGAATGTACTCTGAAGGTACGGTGGGAGAGATAAGAGGAGAACCAGGAGAGGACAGAGCCCTTGAACCCAAACGAGGACAGTGTGGCAAGAAGTAAATTGTGATTGACAGTATCAAAAGAACTGAAAGAACTCAAAACACAAGTCAGGAAACTAGAACGCGCATGGAACAAAAAGAAGGACGAACAAACACTAAATGCCTGGAAACTACTTCGGAGGAAATACAAATACACTATAAAACAGACCAAAAGACTACATAACAAAACGATAATTGGACCAAACTACAAAGACACACACAAACTCTTTTACCTTGTGAACAAATTGCTAGACACAACACCAGTCACAAACAACAGCAAAGGCATACCAAGTGTAGACGACCTCGCGGAATACTTCAAAGAGAAAATTATACAACTACGACTTAAAATACCCACCAGCCTCACTGAATACGCCACACTCCTCGACTGTCTAGATCCAGAAGACGGAATATACCCAGCAGACAGAACCTGGACCGAATTCGAACTACTATCAGAAGACCACATCTCTGAAACACTCAAAAGATTCACCAAATCCAACTGCAAACTTGACATATGCCCAAACAACCTCATGAAATCAGCCCCTCAACAATTCATAACAGACCTAACGAACTATGTAAACTCCATGCTACAAAACGGACTTTTCCCAAAAGAAAAAGGAAAAATTTTACTTACCCCAATACCCAAAGACGCAAAGAAAAATGCAAGTGAAATAACCAATTACAGACCAGTAGCATCCATACCACTAATAACTAAAATAACCGAAGGGATGGTAACAAAGCAACTTACAAACTACCTAGACAAGTTCTCAATACTGCATGATGCCCAATCAGGATTCCGATCGAATCACAGCACCGAAACAGTACTAATCACATTAATGACTAAATTTAAACAAATGATTGCAACCGGCAACAATACACTCCTCCTACAATTCGACATGTCAAGTGCCTTTGATATGGTTGACCACGGAATCCTACTACATATACTTGAATACTTTGGCATTGGAGGCAATATCCTAAACTGGTTCAAGGGGTTCCTAACCCTGCGCTCCTACCAGGTTACATCAAATTCAACTACGTCTGCAGCATGGACACCAGAATGTGGAGTACCGCAAGGATCACCCCTATCACCAACCATCTTCAACCTAATGATGATTCCCTTGGCAAAACTTTTATCAAGCCATAACCTCAACCCATATATATATGCCGATGATGTAACAATATATATCCCTTTCAAACAAGACATTAAAGAAATCTTCAACGAAATCAATCAAAGCTTACACATCATGAACACCTGGGCAGATGCATTTTGATTGAAACTGAATGCAGAAAAAACTCAATGCCTGATACTCACCTCCCAATACAACACGAATGAATTCACCGCTATAAACATGCCAAAACTAACTCTTCCTATTTCAGATACTCTAAAAATCCTTGGAGTAACTGTTGACCGCCACCTAACACTCGAAACTCACGCAAACAACACAACCAAAAAGATGTTCTACAGCATGTGGAAACTGAAAAGAATAAGACCATTCTTCCCAAGATCCGTCTTCCGCAGCCTAGTGCAATCACTTGTACTCAGCCATTTGGATTACTGCAACTCACTGTACGCAGGCTGTAAAGAACAAATACTGAGGAAACTTCAAACAGCCCAGAACACAGCTGCCAGACTCATCTTCGGGAAACCAAAATACGAAAGTGCGAAACCCTTACGAAAGATGTTACACTGGCTCCCACTCAAGGAACGAATTACTTTTAAAGTATGCACACTAGTTCATAAAATTATTCACGGTGAAGCCCCAGCCTACATGTCTGACCTAATAGACTTACCACCCAGAAATGCTAAAAGATCATCCCGAACTTTCCTTAACCTCCACTTCCCAAATTGCAAAGGCATAAAATACAAAGTGCTACATGCATCGACCTTCTCATATATGAGCACGCAATTCTGGAATAAACTACCACGCAACCTGAAGACAACTTACGAGCTGACCGACTTCCGCAAATCGTTGAAGACTTATCTCTTCGAAGAAACCTATCAAAAGGATTAAAACACATGAAGCCCACGTATACTGCTAATACTGCATCAATACACACTCATTTATACTCTTATCCCCCCAAATTCTAACACTCTCAAACCTTAACCTACAGGTAACAATGCAATAACCAAATGTTCTCTAGCTATTACACTGTAATCCTATCAGTATCCATTGTTCTTCCACTATTCCATTGTTCTGTTCCATTGTCCTATTCCCCTTGCGATACAAAGACTTTGTTTTCACTTTACTCCTCACAATGTAACCACAATCGAGTTGTAACAAAATGTACTTCCATCAATACAATGTATTGTAAGCCACACTGAACCCGCAAATAGGTGGGAAAATGTGGGATACAAATGCAATAAATAAATAAATAAAAGCGGCGGATAGGTCGAGGAGGATGAGGATGGAGTAGTGGCCTTTGGATTTGGAAAGGAACAGGTCATTGCAGACTTTAGATAGTGCCGTTTCTGTCGAGTGTAGGGGCGAAAGCTGGATTGAAGCGGATCGAGGATGGCATGTACATTGGAGTTGGATACGCAAGTATTTGAGATGAAATCCATGAAGTTTGACTGGCTTTCATTCCAGTTGCCTGGTGGTCTGTAGAACAGGACACAGTTTAGGTGGTCAAGCAAAGTTTCGTGTTGGATTCTAATCGAAGCTATTTCGAGTTGGGTTGCTATGGATTCGCCTGTGGTTTCGATGGTGAAATGGGATCGGTATATAAGCGTTATGCCTCCACCTCTCTTTTCCTTTCTGGTCCACTGAGTGATTTTATATCCTGGAGGGCATAGGTTTAGGATGATTGGGTCCTCTTGATTATGGATCCAGGTTGCAGTGATGAAGAGTAGATCAAGTTTTGCTGATATAATCCAGTCTGTTACTATTGTTGTTTTGTTTACTATGGATCTGGCATTAACGTAGCCTACTTGAATATTTTTGTGTGGATCTTCTGTGTTCGTGTTATGTAGATTTTTTTCAGTTGTCGTTTAATAGTTTGTGAGGGTTTGTTTGTGTGCTTCCTTCGTTTTGGTTGTTGTCGGTGTGGTGAGGTGTGGTATATCTGTTTAGTCTTTGGTAGTTATGCAGTATGGGTATCGTGTTAATTTCTGCAAGTGGGGTGGTGAGTGTTAGGTGGATTAGCGATAAGGAGTAGATTGCTAGGAGTACTTTGATGGTATTCATTGTGATTTCGGTTCATTTGGAGTTCAAGGCCTCCGACAACTCAATGGCCTCGTGTGCGGTGCAGTGCGGTGTACTTGCGCTGCTCTTCTCCTGCAGCCCCGATCTAGAGTCGGCCAGTCGACACTCTTCGTGGTATTCTGCAGGGCTAGGCGGCATCACGGATTGCAGGTTTGGACTTTGATGTCCTTGGTGAGGGGGAGTGTAGGTCCGACTCCTTACTGGTCCGGGTCGGACTTCTGTGGGGTTGGAGGCTTCTGCAGGTGTTGAGTTCAACTCAGACAGAGGAGGATCCTAGTACCTAGCCAGAGGAGGAGAAACAGGTGGTGGTAGCATAGGAGGACAGGAGAGGGCACCGTGGTTTCAGCAGGATGCTGGGTAGGGGACATAGTTAGGTGTTAGGAGAATTTGCCCCGGACACTGAGGCTCTGTAGTTCTGAGAGTTTTATTAGTGGTTGGCGGTAGGAGGCTGGGAGGGACAATATTATATGATATATTGTGTGCTTTATTTACTGTTTGCTTCTCAGAAAGTGATTAAATGTAATTAAAACTCTAATGAATTCTCCCCTCTTGTTATCCTAATTAGAATAATTGATTATAAGTTAAGACTATAAATGAAGAGATTTGCTAGGAGTGGGTGGGAATGGGGGAGGATGGGTGGGAATGAAGACTGAACTAGGTCCTGCTGTGCCTTCTAAAGTCTGTCTGTTTATGCTGTAGGCTGTGGTTCAAGTTTTAAAACTATGGGGGAAATGGTATGGAAGCTAGTTAATAAAGTTTGCTTTTTTTAAATTCCTCTTATGTGTGTCTCTAGCGTTAGCGCATGCTGAAAATGCTAGCACCTCTATAGCATGGCTTAGTAAACAAGGCCCTAACTGTCAATAAACCTACAATACCTCTTTAAACCCCAACCTTTAAATCACCAAAGCACAGAGTACAAAAAATGTTCACTTACCCAGAGAAATGTCTTCCTCAGAGCTTGTATATTTTTAAGTTCTGTTATATTTAAGGAGTAATTTTAATTTCTACATGTAAAGTTTGTTTTAAATGCAGAAATACATTTTTATAAAATTGCACAACTGCATATGTGTGTAAAAATATGTGCATGGAAAATCTGCACCTATTTTTATACAATCTGCACACAGGAATTCCCAGGTGCATCATTTGGATGGAAGAGAGTTGCAATGTATGCACATGTTATAAGTTATGTATATAACTCCAGAATAGGTATGATTGTGTGCATCACCATTTGCATGCAATTGGGGTTGGTTCTGGGAGCCTTTTTCATAAAGGCACCAAATTGCCTATGTTGACTTTATAAAATAAGCTTAGAATAGGTGCTATTCTTGACCCACTACAATCTGGTTTTCGCCCTCTCCACTCAACCGAAACTGTGATTACTAAAGTCTCCAATGACCTATTACTGGCTAAATCCAGAGGTCAATATTCCATACTCATTCTTCTTGATCTTTCCGCTGCTTTTGACACTGTCGATCACAGCATACTTCTCGATACCCTGTCCTCACTTGGATTCCAGGGCTCTGTCCTTTCCTGGTTCTCTTCCTACCTCTCCCTCCGCACCTTTAGTTTTCACTCTGGTGGATCCTCTTCCACTTCTATCCCTCTGCCTGTCGGCGTACCTCAGGGTTCTGTTCTTGGTCCCCTCCTCTTTTCTATCTACACTTGGTTCATTAATCTCATCCCATGGCTTTTCCTACCATCTCTATGCTGATGACTCCCAAATCTACCTTTCTACCTCTGATATCTCACCTTGCATCCAAACCAAAGTATCAGCGTGCTTGTCTGACATTGCTGTCTTGATGTCTCAACGCCACCTGAAATTAAATATGACCAAAACCGAGCTTCTCATTTTCCCCCCCAAACCCACCTCCCCGCTCCCCCCGTTTTCTATTTCTGTTGATGGCTCTCTCATTCTCCCTGTCTCCTCAGCTCGAAACCTTGGGGTTATCTTTGACTCTTCTCTCTCCTTCTCTGCTCATATCCAGCAGATCGCCAAGACCTGTCGTTTCTTTCTTTACAACATCCGTAAAATCCGCCCCTTTCTTTCTGAGCACTCTACCAAAACCCTCATCCACACCCTTGTCACCTCTCGTTTAGACTACTGCAATCTGCTTCTTGCTGGCCTCCCACTTAGTCACCTCTCCCCTCTCCAGTCGGTTCAAAACTCTGCTGCTCGTCTCGTCTTCCGCCAGGGTCACTTTACTCATACTACCCCTCTCCTCAAGACCCTTCACTGGCTCCCTATCCGTTTTCGCATCCTGTTCAAACTTCTTCTACTAACCTATAAATGTACTCACTCTGCTGCTCCCCAGTATCTCTCCACACTCGTCCTTCCCTACACCCCTTCCCGTGCACTCCGTTCCCTGGATAAATCCTTCTTATCTGTTCCCTTCTCCGCTACTACCAACTCCAGACTTCGCTCCTTCTGTCTTGCTGCGCCCTATGCCTGGAATAGACTTCCTGAGCCCCTATGTCTTGCCCCATCCTTAACCATCTTTAAATCTAGATTGAAAGCCCACCTCTTACAAATTTCTTTTGACTCGTAGCCACTTGTATCCACTCGCCTCCACCTACCCTCCTCTCCTCTTTCCTCTACACATTAATTAATTTGTTTGCTTTATTTTTTGTCTACTAGATTGTAAACTCTTTGAGCAGGGACTGTCTTTCTTCTATGTTTGTGCAGCACTGCGCACGCTTTGTAGCGCTATAGAAATGCTAAATAGTAGTAGTAGTACTTTTTAACTTTTTGCCTAGGATTCCTTTATAAAACCAAATCCTTATTGACCTGGAATGATCTGCTACATTTATTCAATGAAACTAAAGTTTGAAAGAATATAACATGTAAAAGTTAGCAAACTGAAATGAGTCCAAACATTAGAGAATGTGATTGAGAGTTGTAATACATACCTGAGCCTGGTTTTTTACATCTTTTAATTCTTTCTCAAGTTCTTCAATGTCTTTGTCTAAGAGTCGACAGAACTTAAGAATGCTTGCATCTCTTTCAGCAACTGATTTATCAATTGCATTTCGTACAGATGCAATGGATGGCTTAAGAGTGGCATGCAAAGCAAAATCTTCAGGAGGCGTAGGTACTTGGTACTGCTCTATAAGTTGATACATCTGTGACACTACATTACCTTCTTCTTCAAGACTTTCAATCTGAAAATATGATAATGAAAGGTGTCAAAATATGTTAATGTACTACAAAGTTTATAAGAAAGCATATTAAATACAATCATTGTAAAGGGAAATCTATAACTGAATGCCCACCTTTATGCACTCTGAGTCCTTGCACACATAAATTTACAGAATATTAGCACTTTCACAGGTAAGCGTACACTTATGAATTTAAGTGCTAGCAAAACAACTAAGTGATATTCTGTAATGGTGTGCATAAGTAGCATGCTATATAATTGCAATGGAGGTGGAGCATGGGCAGGACATATGCATGTCTCAGACCTACATGTACAACTTACAGAATACATGTTAAGGTTGTCCCTGCCACATTTATGCACCCACAGTTATACCATATCTATGTCTGGTGTAACAGCGGGCACATAAATGTAAGGCATAAATAAGCTTGTATTCTATAACAGAATCTGGGGGCCCAGATGCCACTATAGAATAGGCTCTCACCAGTTATACAATTGCTTCCTAAACATTCAATTTCACCATAATAGCCTTTAAAAAAATGTCCGCAGAAAGGAATCCACCAATTTTGGTTAATAAAAATCAGCAGATACTCACAATCATATAAAGTACTATAAGATTCATTATTGTTCAGGCTACTAGTTCAAAAACTTTAATTTTGCAAACCATGAAGCCCAAATAGGGCACAAAGCTGCTGGCATCACTTACATGTTCAACCACCATAAGGATCAATGGACACCATGAAAATAAAAGAAACAAATATTTCATTGTTAATGGAAAAACACTATCACAAGAAGAATTAAGAAAGAACTCTTGTGAAATTAATAAACCTTAAAGTTCTCCGCTGTATAACATTTTCTAAATTTTCCAACTTTCAATGCAACAAATTGTTATCTTTCATAAGTGCCACTTGCTCATCAGACAAAGAATTAACAGACGCCTCCAGTGGGGGTAATTTACCCTCAAGATAGAGACTTTCTGATTCATATTGTCAAGGTCTCATCGGAAACCTTGAGTCAAAGCAGTCAAAGTGGTAAACTTGCTAGAAATGGAACACCTCCAAAATAGCCAGTTTTCTGTTGGGACATTTTCAGCGACATCCAACTAAGTGCTGCTGAATATGACCAGTTAGCCCCGAATAAGCAATTTAATCAGCCAGGAGCCATTTCTGGATGGTTAAATTATAGGGCAGAACAAAGTCCACGGGGCACAGCCAAGCAATGGGCAAAAGCAGGACCAGGAGCAAACAGTGGTCCGTGCCAGGCAGCAAGCAATAGCAGATCCAGGAACAGGCAAAGAACAATACCACGTAGCAAACCATAGCAAGTCCAGAATCAGGCAGACGTCAGTACCAGGCATCAAACAGTAGCAAGTCCAGGATCAGGCAGAGGTCAATACCAGGCAGCAAACAGTAGCAAGTCCAGGATCAGGCAGAGGTCAATACCAGGCAGCAAACAGTAGCAAGTCCAGGAACAGGCAGAGGTCAAAACCAGGCATCAAACAGTAGCAAAACCAGAAGCACTGCAACTACCCAAGAAACTGAATAGAAGCCGAAGTGTGGAAGGACTGGAGGCAGGGCTTTAAATAGGACAGGAATTAAGCTCAAACATGCACAGCTGTCTTCAAGATGGCTGCCCCCACCGGAGACGCCCTCAAGCCCAAATATGGGCTTCCTTCCTGAGGCTTCCCAGCTCCAAGATGGCCGCTCCATCCTAAGGCGCCCACCTCTGAGATGGCCGCCCTATCCTGGAGATGCCCAAATCTAAGATGGCCGCCATATCCTCAGATGCCCATACCTTGCGTAAACAGGGAACATGACATCTTCTATGGGCAGACAGGGGATGTAAAATTCTAACATAGCTAATAAAACTTACTGAGAATAGTTTCCCAAATTTTGAGCAGGTTAAGCAGAAATAGGACATACTTAACTTACACTTGCTGTATTATCTGCAGGTGCACCACTATTATGAACCTGGGAAGGGAAGGATGCTAAGAGTATGTTAGTGCATCCTGTAGAAGAGCAGTTTACCTCTTTGCCAGTGAAAGGGCAAAAATGGCCTAATGCAAGACACGCTAAAGTATCCTGCATTACTTTTGCCATGTGTGTGCGCTAATTGCGCAGTAATTATTATTTTTATTTTTTGAAGGGGCATTTCAGGAGAAGCAGAGAGTAGGTATTCCTGAGTTACCCAGTTAGCATATCTGCATTACTATGTGCTAACTAGTTAATGCACAGTTAACGCATGAGCCCTTACCATCTCCTTAAATAGGCAGTAAAAGCTCTCGCATTAATTGCTTTGGTTGGCTGTGTACTAAAGCAAGGATTAGCACCAGGCCAGATATTCAAATAATTCAAAAAGTCCTTTTTTAGGCACACTCTAAAAATGGGCTTAGTGTGCAGGAAAGTCCCACATTAGGGCATGCTTAGTAAAAGGGCCCCAAAGTTCTGTTGTACAGTATCAGTTTCCAACACTGCAAAAACAGCCCATCAGTTTCATTCATCGCCTCTAATACCTTTCTAGAAACATAAAGAGCTAGATTCAGTAAATGGTACCCAAACTCGGGTGCCAGAAAAAAAATCAGCATGGAGTGCTATTCTATAAAAAGTACTCCAAGTTGAGTGCTCTTTAAGAATAGCACTTAGAGCCCATTCCTGCATCTAAATTTGGGCACCGGTATTTACACCAGCTGAAACCTGGTGTAAATGTTGATCCCCAGTTCTTGGCATTTGGGCGTGGGAATGGTGGTATTCTATAACTCCACATGCAAATGTTTAGAATACCCCTAACAGGCCACACCCCCTTTTCAGTTGCACGCTAGAAGATTTAGGAGCGCAGGATTATAGAATAGTGTGCAGGAATGTATGTGCAAAATCTAATTACTGCCATTTAACTACAATACTTAATTGTTGACATCAATTTATTTCTAGTTTATGGCTTGTTAGCTAATTAATTTGCACACACATCTTCAATCCATGTGCAAATTTTGGTGCCCAAATTTGGACACCATATTTAGAATCCTGGGGATAAATGTCTACCTTATAATAGTAAATTTGAAATTTTGAACAGTATTTATTTTCACCTTATTAAAATACATTTTACTTACCCTTTCTTGTATTTCATCAAGGAATATCAAGCTGTTAACATATTCTAATGTTGCTGATGGAGAAAATTCAAGCTTAAATTGTGCGTCTTGTGCCTCAGCTATAATTGCATCCAATTTCTTCTTTGCCAGATCAGGAAGCATCTCATTAATGGCCTAGAAATGTAGATGATACTCATATAACTTCCTTCTAGTAGAACACAGCTAGACATAAAATACTAATAGGCTTGCCTTTTTTAAACCCAACATGTAGTTTTGTACTTAAGGGAACTTATAGTCTCAAAATTTTATTGCAGCATATATTTCTCTAGTTAGGTCAGCATTTAAGTTGTTTCTTCAGCCTGCAGTAGTCAGCGTTTTTCTACTACCGGCAGCAGCATGCGCACCAGACTATAGTTGTATACTGGCACCAGCTATAATGCAGCCATCAGCAGTTATCTGTATACCAGCAATATTCATACCAGTACCCAGATAACTACCAGGACAATTTTGAGACTGTTTGACCATGTTATTAGCGGCACTACCCAGGTAAGCGCTGCTGAAAATCTAGGTATGACCTGGTGAGTGGGGCATATCCAAGTAGGAGCCACTCCAAATACCAGGCCCTTGATTTCAGCATTTATGAAGGGCCTAATGAAATGATATAACTACACCGAACATCATTGTAATAGACTCTGCAGTGGTTGCACCGACAAAGACTTAAGTAAATTTCATGTTAGTCATGTATGTTTGTCTTGACTAGACTATAAGCTGCATAGAATAGGGGTTGTTTCTTACATGTTTTTATACAACAATGTGTATATCAATTTGCCCTTTAGAAATTATAAGTCATAGTAGTAGTGTGGAATTACATTTTAGAAAGGACGTACAAGTTGTAAAAAGATAATCCAAGTCAGTATGTCTCCAGTGACACCAGTGACATATCCCCATTATTTCTTTTGCTCCTTAGACTTTTCTTTTTTTTTTTTATTCTTTATTTATGATTTTAAATTATATACATTCAAGGATAAACCTTGTACAGAAATTCAGGTAGAAATCAAAAACGTATTATTCCAAAGAATTCACATAAACTAATTTTCAATGAAAATTATTTGAAGAATGGAATAATTAAAGAAAATAATACACTTAAGATAATTACAACCTTTCTTAGACCCCAATTATAGGCAAAGGGGGAGAAAAGAGTTAGAGAAGATTATATACAAGCAATTTTTAAGATAGTAATTCAGGCTACATTTTCTTCCAGTAACTTTTACTTCACTTGTTTCATCTCTACAAACGATTTTAGTTGTTCCGGTGTAAAAAAGATGTATTTAGTTTGTCCCAGCCTCACCACACACTTACATGGGTAAGCAAGAAAAAAAGAAGCCCCTATATCCATAGTCTTTTGTTTTAAAGTCAGAAATAATTTCCTTTTTTGTTGTGTAGCCTTGGTGATATCTGGATAAATCCATATTTTAGAACCATAGAATTGAGCATTCATATTTCTGAAATAAAGCTTTAAAATAGCATTGTAGTCCTGCTCAAATACCAAAGATATAATCGTTGTGACTCTGTTAGTTATAATATCTGAGGATTGTTCCAATATATCAGAAATATTTTGTAAATTTAGGTTATCTTCTTCAGGGCCTTGCACTCCTTCTCTATTCTTAGGAATATAATAAATTTTGTTTAGCGGGGGTACACCCTCTGAAGGAAAATGAAGAGTCTCTATCAGGTATTTTTTAAAGGTATCAACCAGAGATACCCCCGCTATCAATGGAAAATTTAAAAGTCGGAGATTAAGGCACCGATTAAAATGTTCAATTTGCTCAATTTTTTGCCTCATGTTTGTAGAGTCCTTCACTGTCGTGATTTTAAAGGCATTCAGGGCTTCAACCTCCTTCTGTACCGATTTAACTTGTGTAGTTATATCATCTTTAACAGAGTCTACTGTCTTTTTTAAGTCCTCAAACTTAGTATTCAATATTAGTATATCACCTGAAGTCTTCTGAAGTGTAGTGGTGATCTGGTCTAACATCACCTTCAGCGTTTGCAGCGTCACCTCCGAAGTCTGTGCCATAGGGGAAGTATTCCCCCTGGCTCCCCAAGTCGTTGCCTGTGCCTCTGGGTCCTCACTAGAAACTCCTTTCGGCACACCTTCCGGGTCGTCGGGGTTTCCCACCAGGGCCGCTTTCGACATCGGGCTGGGAGGGATCAGTGAAAGCGATGGTGGCGATAGGGAGACTTCGAGGCATATTTTCAAAGCACTTAGCCTTCCAAAGTTCCATAGGTTTCTATGGAACTTTGGAAGGCTAAGTGCTTTGAAAATATGCCTCTATCTCTCCCAGTGGGGCTTCCGCTTCTCCGGACCTCCCCACAGCGGGATCCTCTCCCCGAATCCTGGGAGCACCGGGGAAAAAACGCTCCAGCGATGTTTGACCCGAAGAGGGAGTTGAGGTAGGTGGAGGCACTACCCTCAAAACTCCCTTACGTTTATGGGGCATTTCAACGGGGAAAAAAAAAAGAACTTTTCAGCTCAATTCTCACAGAGCGTTTTCATGTCCACCCGGTGCGGCAGCCATCTTAGTTTTCTCCCCCTTAGACTTTTCTAAGCATCGCTGGTTGGCAAGTCTAAGGAGTACAAGAAATAATGGGGGTATGTCCTTGAAACAGCTTTATCTACAAAAGCTAAGTCTTTTTATTAAAATATTAACAAGGTTTAAATTAAAGTTTAAGAAGACACCATGTGTGATATGATAAATAAGATATAATACTCAAATTAAAGAGACCAATGACGAGTATTGTGCTTGATTTTTGAAACCATACAAATTTTTTTATTGGTTTCAAGTTGCACTACTGAGGTCTGTTCAAACTATTTTATTTATTTATTACATTTTTACCCCACATTTTCTCACCTATTTGCAGGCTCAATGTGGCTTACATAGTACCGTAAAGGCGTTCGCCAGTCGGTTGATAATAAATTCAGGTTATATTGTGGTCAAAATGAGGTAGGTGTGTATCAGGCACCATGAGGATGGAAGGGATAAAGATTGTATATTGTCCAGTACGATCATTGGTTATGTTGTGTTGCTGGGTGTGGGGATTTACGTCGGATCGGTGGGGTAAGCCTTTTTGAAGAGGGTGGTTTTAGTGATTTCCTGAAGTTTAGATGGTCATGGATTATTTTCATTGCTTTTGGGAGTCCATTCCATAGTTGTGCGCTTAAGTAGGAGAAGCTGGATGCATAAGTTGTTTTGTATTTCAGTCCTTTGCAGTTTGGGTAATGTAGGTTTATGTATGATCGTGATGATCCGATTCTGTTTCTGGTTGGTAGATCTATGAGGTCTGTCATGTATCCTGGGACTACGCCATAGATAATTTTGTGGACCAAGGTGCAGATTTTGAAAATGATCCGTTTTTTTGATTGGGAGCCAGTGTAGCTTTTCTCGGAGGGGTTTAGCACTTTCAAAGTGTATTTTACCAAATATCAGCCTGGCAGCTGTGTTTTGGGCAGTCTGGAGTTTTTTTGCGAGTTGTTCTTTACATCCCGCATAGATCCCGTTGCAGTAGTCTGTATGGCTTAGGACCATATAAATGTCAATTCAGGTACATGTACATTCCAAAATTTGAATTCATTTACTAAAGTTTGCAGTGTATGGAAACTAAAGGGTCCTTTTACAAAGGCGTGCTAGCGTTTTTAGCGGGTGCTAAAAATAAGCATGCGCTAAACGTCAGAGATGCCTATATATTCTTATGGGCAAACCACTATCCCCTAGATTCTATATAGCGCACCTATGGGCTCATTTTCGAAAGAGAAGGACGCCCATCTTTTGACATAAATTGGAAGATGGGCATCCTTCTCACAGGGTCGTCCAAATCGGTATAATCGAAAGCCGATTTTGGACGTCCCCAACTGCTTTCCATCGCAGGGATAGCCAAAGTTCAAGGGGGCGTATTGGAGGCGTAGTGAAGGTGGGACTTGGGCGTGCCTAACACGTGGATGTCCTCGACCCATAATTGAAAGAAACAAGGATGTCCCTGACGAACACTTGGATGACTTTACCTGGTCGTGTTTTTCTTACGACCAAGGCACAACAAGGTGCCCGAAATGACCAGATGACCACTGGAGAGAATTGGGGATGACCTTCCCTTACTCCCCCAGTGGATCTTTAAAAATATTGATTGCCAGCCTCTATGCCAACCTCAGATGTCATACTCAGCTCCATCACAACAGTATGCAGGTCCCTGGAGCAGTTTTAGTGGGTGCAGTGCACTTCAGCCAGGCGGACCCAGGCGCATCCCCCCTACCTGTTACGTTTGTGAAGGAAGCAGCAAGTCCTCCAAAACCCACTGTACCCACATACCCCCTTCCCCGTAAGGGCTATGGTAGTGGTGTACAGTTGTTGGTAATGGGTTTTAGAGGGGGTTTGGGGGGCTCAGCACACAAGCTAAGGGAGCTATGTACCTGGGAGCAATTTATGAAGTCCACTGCAGTGCCCCCTAGGGTGCCCAGTTGGTGTCCTGGCATGTCAGGGGGACCAGTGCACTAGAAATACTGGCTCCTCCCACAACCAAATGGCTTGCATTTGGTCATTTCTGAGATGGACGTACTTGGTTTTGATTATCACCGAAAATCAGAAACGACCAAGTCTAGGGTCGACCAAATCTAGGGACGACCACATTTAAGGATTTGGACATTCCTGACGGTATTGTTGAAACGTAAGATGGATGTCCATCTTGTTTCAAAAATACAGGTTTCCCCACCCCTATATTGGGACATTTTGTGAGGATGTCCATATCAAAACATGGACTTTCCTTTCGAAAATGCCCCTCCTAGCGATCCACGCTGAAATCCAAGCGTATTCTGTAACAACACATGTAACTTAATTGGTTTAACGAGCCAATCAGCGTTGATAACAGCACTTAATAAGCAATAATGAACACTAATTGGCAATATTTAGAATGTATGCGCACATCTCGCTAAGCATATTCTGTAACGCAGTAGTACATCTAACTTCTAACACACACAGCCAAAAATGGGTGTGGTTATGGGTGGGGAAATGGGTGTTTCATGGACATTCCAAGATTTATGCTTGTAGTTATAGAATATGGCCTAGCGCACCTAAAGCTACATGCTGGGATTTACTTTGTTTAAACTGGTGTAAATGGATGTGCGTAGTTTTAGGTACTGAGATATCAACTAAGCATATTCTATATACTACGCCTAAATCTAGGTGCCCCTTATCTAATATAATAATTTGCTCCTGCAACGTTCCAATGTCTCTGCCTGTGTTCATAACCATCTCCTGACGTCACTCTCCCGCAGTAGAAGCCTGCTTGCCTGACGTCAGGAGATGTTGCTACTCAAAGCAGGGAGCCGCGACGTGTCTCAGGTGACTACAGAATCGCTCCCCTCCTTCCCCCCCCGTCCTCCCTCCGAGTTCCAGGCCCCCCTCTCCTCCTCCCCCCTCTACGAGTTCCAGCCCCCTCCCCTCTGAGTTCCATGCCTCCCTCCCTCCCTCTCCTCCCCTTCCAGTTACAGGCCCCCTCCCCTTCGACTTGCAGGATGCCCCCTCCCTCCCTCCAAGTTCCACGCCCCGACTCTCCTCCGACTTCCATGCCCCCGCGCCTCCCTCCCTCTCTCTGCCCGCCAAGCACAACCTGTCCTCCGGCAGCCCCTCACCTTCCTAAGTGCTGGCTGTATTTTAAAAATTCTTACCTTGGGATGCGGCATCCACAGTGAAGGCGAGCTGCGCTTCACACTGCCTTCGCATGTGTCTCAGCTCTGCCTCTGGTCCCGCCCTTCCGGAAACAGGAAATGAGGGCGGGACCAGAGACAGAGCTGAGACACATGCAAAGGCAGTGTGAAGCGCCACTCGCCTTCACTGTGGATGCCGCACCCCAAGGTAAGAATTTTTAAAATACAGCCAGCACTCAGGAAGGCGAGGGGCTACCAGAGGACAGGTCGTGCTTGGAGGGCAAAGAGAGAGAGGGAGGGATGCGGGGGGCCTTGGAACTCGGAGGGAGGGAGGGAGGTGGTGTCCTGCAAGTCGAAGGGGAGGGAGGGGGTCCTGGAACTCGAAGGGGAGGGAGGGAGGTGCAGGGGTGTGGAACTCGAACAAGAATGGGGGGCATGGAACTCGGAGGAGAGGGAAGGTGTCCTGGAACTCGAAGGGGAGGGGGTCCTGGAACTCAAAGGGGGGAGGGGGCCTGGAACTCGGAGGGCACACAGAGAAAGAGGTAGGGAAGGGGCCTGGAACTCAGAGGGGAGAGAGATGGAGGGAGGGGGGCCCTGGATATGGGTGGATGGAGAAGAGGCCAGGGGAGGATGCAGAGTTGATGCAAATGTAGTGGGGGAGGGCAAGGGACAGAGGAGAATTGCTGCACCACGATGGATGGAGGGGGCAGGGCACAAAGGACGTTTGCTGCATATGGATGAATGCAGGCGAGAGAACATAATTGGTGCACACAGGACACACACTACACTCTCTCACTCACACAGACAGACACACACATTCTGACTCTCTTTCAATCACACACTGTCTCTCAATCACACACTCTCTCTCTGATACACACTCTTTCTCTCTCACACATACTCACTCTCTGACACATACTCATTCACTCTCTCACACATACTCTCTCCTAACAGTTCCCTTAAAAACATAATTGCCATTAGAGGACAACCTTGCTAGCGCCCGTTTCATTTCTTTCAGAAAAAGGCCTTTTTTACTAGTAGAATATGTTTAGGTGAAAATGTTTTCTGCATGGAGTTTTAGGCACCATATATAGAATCCCCTCCTATGAGGCTCATTTTCAAAGCACTTTACAAAGTTCTATAGGTTTCTATAGGCCATCTGTTGTCTCTGCAGGAAGATCTCTACTTTTCTCAGCTGGCAATTGTGGACATGGAAATAGTGTCCCTTATTCACAAGATACACCTTTTATTATCCAACGCGAAAAGAATTTGTACCACAGGATATTCTGAGGAGTCTTGGTCATCTGTTGGATTTGTATATATTACTTAGCTGAAGTCAGGGTTGTAAAGCCTGATCTATATGTGGAAGGGTGGCAGGGGCAAGTTAGCTGTAACTTTGCTGAATTAATCTGTCTTGAAGGATTTATGTGCTCTGCCAGAGGTAGTGAAAACACTCATTTTACATAAGTACATAAGTAATGCCATACTGGGAAGAGACCAAGGGTCCATCGAGCCCAGCATCCTGTCCACGACAGCGGCAAATCCAGGCCAAGGGCACCTGGCAAGCTTCCCAAACGTACAAACATTCTATACATGTTATTCCTGGAATTGTGGATGTTTCCCAAGTCCATTTAGTAGCGGTTTATGGACTTGTCCTTTAGGAAACCGTCCAACCCCTTTTTAAACTCTGCTAAGCTAACCGCCTTCACCACTTTCTCCGGCAACGAATTCCAGACATTAATTATATGTTGGGTGAAGAAAACTTTTCTCCGATTTGTTTTAAATTTACTACACTGTAGTTTCATCGCATGCTCCCTAGTCCTAGTATTTTTGGAAAGCGTGAACAGACGCTTCACATCCACCTGTTCCACTCCAGTCATTATTTTATATACCTCTATCATGTCTCCCCTCAGCCGTCTCTTCTCCAAGCTGAATAGCCCTAGCCTTCTTAATCTTTCTTCATAGGGAAGTCGTCCCATCCCCGCTATCATTTTAGTCGCCCTTCTCTGCACCTTTTCCAATTCTACTATATCTTTCTTGAGATGCGGCGGCCAGAATTGAACACAATACTCAAGGTGCGGTCGCACCATGGAGCGATACAACGGCATTATAACATCCTCACACCTGTTTTCCATACCTTTCCTAATAATACCCAACATTCTATTCGCTTTCCTAGTCGCAGCAGCACACTGAGCAGAAGGTTTCAGCGTATTAACGACGACGACACCCAGATCCCTTTCTTGGTCCGTAACTCCTAACGTGGAACTTTGCATGACGTTGCTATAATTCGGGTTCTTTTTTCCCACATGCATCACCTTGCACTTGCTCACATTAAACGTCATCTGCCATTTAGCCGCCCAGTCTCCCAGTCTCGTAAGGTCCTCTTGTAATTTTTCAACAATCCTGTCGCGATTTAACAACTTTGAATAACTTTGTGTCATCAGCAAATTTAATTACCTCGCTAGTTACTCCCATCTCTAAATCATTTATAAATATATTAAAAAGCAGCGGTCCTAGCACAGACCCCTGAGGAACCCCACTAACTACCCTTCTCCATTGTAAATACTGACCATTTAACCCCACTCTCTGTTTCCTATCCTTCAACCAGTTTTTAATCCACAATAGCACATTTCCTCCTATCCCATGACCCTCCAATTTCCTCTGTAGCCTTTCATGAGGTACCTTGTCAAACGACTTTTGAAAATCCAGATACACAATATCAACCGGTTCCCCTTTGTCCACATGTTTGTTTACTCTTTCAAAGAATTGAAGTAAATTGGTCAGGCAAGATTTCCCCACACAAAAGCCGTGCTGACTTGGTCTCAGTAATCCATGTCCTCGGATGTGCTCTGTAATTTTGTTTTTAATAATAGCCTCTACCATTTTCCCCGGCACTGACGTCAGACTCACCGGTCTATAATTTCCTGGATCTCCCCTGGAGCCTTTTTAAAAAATCGGCGTTACATTGGCCACCCTCCAATCTTCCGGTACCACGCTCGATTTTAAGGATAAGTTGCATATCACTAGCAGTAGCTCTGCAAGCTCATTTTTCAGTTCTATCAGTACTCTAGGATGAATACCATCCAGTCCAGGAGATTTGCTACTCTTCAGTTTGCTGAACTGCCCCATTACATAGTAACATAGTAGATGACGGCAGAAAAAGACCTGCACGGTCCATCCAGTCTGCCCAAGAAGATAAATTCATATGTGCCACTTTTTTTATTTGTACTTTCCTCTTCAGTGCACAGACCGTATAAGTCTGGCCAGCCCTATCCCCGTTTCCCAACCACCAACCCCGCCTCCCAACCACCAGCTCTGGCACAGACCGTATAAGTCTGCCCAGCACTATCCCTGCCACCCACCACCGGCTCTGGCACAGACCATATAAGTCTGCCCAGCACTATCCCCGCCTCCCAACCACCAGCTCTGGCACAGACCGTATAAGTCTGCCCAGCACTATCCCTGCCACCCACCACCGGCTCTGGCACAGACCGTATAAGTCTGCCCAGCACTAGTCCCCCCTCCCAACCACCAGCCCCAGCACAGACCGTATATGTCTGCCCACACTAGCACCGCCTCCCAACCACCAGCTCTGCCACCTATTCTAGGCTAAGCTCCTGAGGATCCCTTTCTTCTGCACAGGATTCCTTTATGTTTATCCCACACGTTTGAATTCCGTTACCGTTTTCATCTCCACCACCTCCCGCGGGAGGGCATTCCAAGCGTCAGTCGTTGTCAGACAGAGGGCAGGAAGGAGGTGCGGTCAGAGGCTCTGAGGAAAGGGAGCCAGGCCTGGTCCCTTCCCCAGCTATGCGGAGGGGGCCTGGGGAGAGAGGCCCAGGAAACTCCCAGGCTATGGGGCCTACAAGGCCGAAGGATCTGAAGGCCCGGCGGAGTAGCTCTCAGCCAGTCCCTCCTCCAGCACGAAGGGAGCGTAGTCCCCTGGACCGTAAAGCGCCCAGGGCCAGGGAAGATTGTGGATCTGAAGCCTCCTCCATGACCCAGCGGCGTCCAGGTAAGGAGCCTGAAGATCATGGGGGAGGAAGGAGGAAGGTTGAGGCCCTAAAGGTGCAGACCCAGAAGGAGCAAGGACAAGAAGGAATGGAGGTGGGGCAGGAGGCCCAGTTGGGATTTGAGGCAGCCGGCAGTGAAGAAGAGTGGTCAGAAGAAGGGGAGGAGGCCGGTGAGTGGGAGAATATGGACCCAGGACAGTGTGCCAGAGAAACGGTGGAGCGGGTGAGGCACATCAAGTCTCTGGAGAAGGAAATAGAGGAGCTGGGGAAACGGTTGAAAATGACTAAAGCCATGAGTAGGCTGGCCCCAGCAGAGCATGGTCAAAAGTATAAGACTGCAGAAAAGCGCTTAACAAAGTTGCTGAAACAGAAGGAAAAAAGAATTGCTTGTTTAAAAACAGGCTCTGCAAATCCCTTGAGGGAGGTTTATGAGAATCAAGAGAGGATGCAGGCTGGTACATCTAAAACTATGAGCCAGGAGGTTTTTTCCCCAGCACAGGAATCTACCAGTTTAAGCTCAGGAACATTGTTTCACAAAAGGCAGTTGGTAACAGAGATTGTACAAAGTCCAAACAGTCAAAGTACATTGCAAACTATGAAAGCCCTGATGAGCCCAAGGGAAGAGGGAGTACTCAGGTTGGATACGGTTCCAGGAGAAGGGGGAGGGGCGGATTGTTTGGCCTCAGGTATTCCGGTAGAACAGAAAGGAAAAGACACAAAGTTACAACACTGTCATATTATTGAAACGGATGGAGACAGGCTTTTCACCCAGGACAATTGTTCAGTACCCACTAGTGGGGAAGAAGAACAGGGTGTGGAAAAAAGTATTGAACTTACCTGTATGGAGAGATTGCAAGAGAAGCAAAAGCCAGCAGGCTTCCAACTGCAGGAGCACTCCAAAGGTGCTCTGATTGAGGCAGCAGTTTCTGGTGATCAATTATCATCAGCTGTGCAGCTTGGCTCAGAGCAGGTCTGCCCGCGAGGTCAGGACGGACAGGAGGAAGAATCAGGAGAGATCTCTGTTCAATCTGCAGCCAAGTTTGCAGGGGACCTGCTAGGGTATGGTGCCCAGGACATAGAGAATCAGCAGGAGAAAGAGGAACTGGAACAGGAGTTGCATGGAATGGAGCAGGACATTGGACCAATTGCTCAGACCAGAGTAAGCTCTGAAAGTGCACTAATTTTTAAAGCTCCTGATGTCCCAGTTGAAGGTCTGGGTTTGAACTGGTTGAGGGGGGGCTGTGTGCGAGGGGAGGGTGGGGGGCGGGGGGAGGGTCTTGGTCAAGAGAGGGGTATGCTTTCTTGTCGGAAGGTGGGGGAGGGGGATGTGGGGAGCCGGGATTCGGAGGAAGGGAAGAAGGGTAGGGGAGAAGTGAGGGGGGCGGGGGAGGGGCAGGGTGCTCTTTCCTTTGCGGCGGTGGTGAGGGGTGAGGGGGGAGGGGAGATGGGGGGGCGGCCAGTGTCTGTGGAGGGATCAAGGGGGAAAGGGGGGGAAGGGAGAGGGGCGGGGCAAATCCCCAAACGAAGGAATGTGGTGCAGATTAGATGGGTGGGGGAGGGGGCTATGCCTTCTCGGGAGACGGTTTTGAGGATGGTCATGGGCCTGGGGTTTGTGCCGGAGGACTTCTATGCCTGTATTCACCCAGTTAATTTGCCTGAGTACGATGTTAGTTTTCTAACGCAGAGGGGTATGGAAATCTTTTGGGAGAGGTATGAGGGGGTGAAAGGAAGGGGGGATTGGAGCAATTATGTGGTTATTCCTATTAGTAGACCTGACTTGGTGCAAGTCACTGTATTGGTACGAAACGAGTCCATTTCAGGGGCAGACCTGGCCTACTGGTTACAGCGGCATGCGGATTTGAGAACCCCGTTATCCAAACTCCCGGATCCAAGTAGGGTGTGGGCAGGGGGGTGGGGGGCTTGGGTTAAGCTAAGACAGGAAGGGCAAGTGGTCAAGCACATTCCTTCTGCGGCTTTTATTGGCCGGGACAGGATTCTCTGTTTTTACAAGGGACAGCCACGGCAGTGTTTCCGTTGCGGATCCTTTCGCCATTATAGTATGTCTTGCCCAGTACAACAGTGTGTAAAGTGCGGGAGTAAGGAGCACTATACAGAAAATTGTTCCTCTATCCGTTGCAATTTGTGCGGGGGTCTGGGGCATGCCTTTAGAGACTGCCCGAGGGCGCGTCATAATAGGAGGGATGAGGGCAGGGGGAATATGATTCGGGGAGAGGGGCAGGATCTAGGTCAGGGTTCTGGGGGTCTGGGGGTTGGGAGGGCTTGGGAGGAAGGGGGAGGAGAGGGAGGTTTGGGGGTACAGGGGAGGGGTGGTTTGCAGGGGGAAGAGGAGGGTTTACGGTTAGAGGAGGGCGGGGGTCTAGAGACTAGAGGGGGACAGGAGGAGGAGGGAAAGGGAGAGTGGGTTCAAGTGTCAAAATTAAAGAAACGGAAGGTTTCAAAGGGAAAGGGTTTGACATTACAGGGGTTGCCTGGGGTGGGGCAGGGGGGTAATCGATTTCAGATTTTGGAAGAAGAGGATGGGGGGGCAGAGATACAGGGGAAGGGGGATGATGGGGAGAAGGGACCTCAGGAAGAGGGAGGAGGGGAGAGGAGTCGGGGAAAGGTCAAGGGGGAAAGGAGTCAAGGTAGGAAGGGAAGGGGTACCCATGACGAGGAGGGGGGGATGGAAGTGGAAGATGTTGAGGTTGGGGATGAGGAGGGGGTTCCGGTAGGGAAGGGAGGGGGGGGTAAGAGGAGGATGGGGCAGGGGGTGGTTAGCCAGGAGCAAGCTCAAGGGGACGGTAATGTAGAGGTAGGAAAGGAGGGGGAGGGGGTGCAGAGGGGAGAGGTTCAAGAGGGGAAGGTTGCAGGGGGGGATTCCGTAGGGTTTAAAAAGAAGAAAGGGAGGAAGAAAGGTATGAGGGAGGGGGGAGGGGAAGGTTGGGATCAGGATACAGGGATACGGGACTGGGCGGCAGAGATAGGGGATAATGGAGAGGAGGATTACATTCTGGGTAGCAGGTTGCCACAGAGAGTAGATAGTATGCAAAGGAAGGAGGAGAGTGAGGAGTTGCATGAGTCCTAATGGGGGGTATGGCAGGGCTTCTTCTGACGTTCGCCACCCTAAATGTGGCGAGTGTGGCTTCCCAGAGAGCTCAGTGTTTGGCCTATGAGTGCTTTTCTCAGGTTAAGGCCGATTGTTTTCTGCTTCAGGAAACGCGTTTGCAGAACCTGGAGCAGCTGAGAAGGGCGCGCAGGGATTGGAGATGGGGACCCTCGGTGTGGGGGCTGGCAGGGGAACGATATGGGGGAGTGGGGATTTTATTTAAGACACATAAGGTGGAAATTCAGCGTGTGATGGAACTCGGGGTGGGGAGGTGTTTAGTGGTAGACGTATTATGGCAGGGTATGGCGTTGCGAATTATTAATCTTTATGGGCCGCAGACTAGGAAGGAGCGCAGTTTGTTATTAGGGAAGATCAGGCCTTACTTGTTTACTGCACGCCAGGTAATTTGGGGGGGAGATTTCAATTTAATTATTAGGAAACAGGATAGTGGGGGTACTAAGGTACAGGTGACATATGATGGGGTGCGCTTGCTCGGGATCATGAAAGAGGGGGGGCTGATAGATGTTCACATAGAACATTTCCCAGATAAGGATGGATTCACGTTTAGCAGGGGGAGATGTAGGAGCCGAATTGATCGGTTTTTGGTTCGTAGAGGGGTATGCCAGCGGGGGCCTCGCCTGCTGGACGTGGATTTTTCCGACCATAAACTGCTTCTTGTGGAAGTAGGGGGGTCGGCGGCTCATAGGATAGGTAGGGGGTTGTGGAGGATGAATTTAAGATGGGTCCAGGATGAGGAGGCTCAAAAGAAATATTTGAATTTTTTAGAAGACCAGTTATCCTTACGGGGGATCTTTCCCTCCAGAGGAGAATGGTGGGAGGTGGTGAAAAAACGGACGCGTTTCCTTTTCATGGGACAGGCACGGAGGAGGGGAAGGGAAAGGACACGTTTGGGGATGGCCTTGAAGCAAAGGAAGGATTATTTGATTTCCAAGGGAGGGAGGAAAGAGGATATCCAAGAATTACAGTCTCTGTTAGAGAAGACGCAATACGATCGGTATTCCTCTTTAGTTTATGAGAGGGACTTTGGTAAATTGATTAGCCCAGATCCCTTCGTTTGTTGTAGGGAAAGAAGAGAGCATAGGGTGGTGGAGGGTTTTAGGGATACTAGGGGGGTGATGCAGGATTCCAAAGAGGGAATATTGAAGGTGGTGGAAGAGCACTTCAGGGTTTTTTTTTCGGATCAGCACTTGGATGGGGGGAGGATGGATCAGTATGTGGAAGGGACTCCGGGGGTGGGGAATTGGGGGTCTCATCTCCAGGCCCTTTCGTGCCCCTGGACACTGCAGGAGGTTGAGGAGGCTATAGGGGCCCTGAGAAAGAGGACATCTCCGGGGCCGGACGGGCTGCCGGCAGAATTCTATCATACGTTTCGCAGGCGCCTGGCTCCGATTTTATTGGATCTCTGGGAAGAGGCACGTCAGAGGGGGTCTCTTCCAAAATCCTTGTTGGAGTCTGCATTGATTTTGTTAAGTAAGGGCAAAGATCCGCAGCTGTTAACTAACTGGAGGCCTATTGCGCTACTAAACTGTGATCGTAAGATCTTTGCGCAGATGCTCTTCAAGCGTATGCGGCAATTCTCGGGGGACTTGTTGGCAGCCTCACAGGCTTGTGGGGTGCCGGGTAGAGGGGTGCTGGAGGCTGCGGCATGGGTGAGGGAAGGTTTAGAGCGGAGTCGGGAGGAGGGGTCAGGGTGGCTGATGGTGGCGCTTGACCAAGAAAAAGCCTTTGACAGGGTCCAATGGGGATTCCTCTGGCGGGTTTTAGAGTATTACGGGTTCCCTAGGGATTGGGTGGCACAATTACGGTTGTTATATTCTCATGCACATGCATTTCCATTGATCAATGGGTGGAAAGGGGGGGAATTTGAGTTGACGGCAGGGGTTCGGCAAGGGTGCCCTTTAAGCCCTTTGCTGTATGCATTTTCTATAGACCCTTTTATTAGGCGTCTGGAGCAGGGTGGGGTGGGAGGATTGAGGGGGGTGGAGGTAAGCACGGGAGAACAGTTGCGGGTGGTGGCATACGCAGACGATATTACTGTGTGGGTGGCAAACAAAGCAGAAGGGGATAAACTTTTGGAGTTCATCCACGATTTCGCAGGGGATACAGGGTCACGGGTGAATATCCACAAATGCAACAGTTTGTGGTTAGGGCCAGTAGGGGAGCAGTTTGAATTAGGAGGGGGTTTCCCGGGGGTGGTGGATAGAATGATGGTTTTGGGGATTTACTTTGAGATAGGAGATTATGCTAAATTCAACTGGGACCGTTGTCTTCAGGAAGCAAAGGGGCGGGTGGACAGGTGGAAGAGGTGGAAAATGTCCATGGAAGATCGGGTGAAACTCATCAAGACCCATTTGGTGCCCCTCTTTTTGTTCATCAGCTACATTTGTTTGGTACCTGAAAAGTGCTATGCCTCGTTGTATAGCATTTTCTTCCAGCTGCTGTGGGGCAATCGGTTGAATCCAGTCAAACGAAACACCACATATCTATCTAGGAAGGAGGGGGGGGTAGGGATGATCAATCCGGTTTTGTTTTTTAGTTCTTTGTTTGTGCACTTTAATCTAGGGAGAGCGGTGGGTCAGGCTCCTCCAGGGTGGGCGAGTAGTGTGCTGGGGTGGTGGGAGAGGGTTTGGGTGGGGTGGAGGAGAGGGGAGAGGGTAGGGGTATTGCGGAAAGGGGCTCCGGAAAGGGTAGGGTACTATAAAACGTTAGTAAAATTAGTTCGGGTCTGGGGGATTCTAGTGGGGGGGATTAGGGATGGGAAGAGAGGAATCTGGGTGGAGAGAGTGCGCTCCCAGATGTTCTCGTCCCCTCTGGTACTTAGGGATGCTCCCGGGGAAGTGCTGAGGCAAGGGCTACGGAATATCAATTCGGAGAGGATTCCGGCTAAATATCGGGACATTGCCTGGCTGTCCCTACACGGCAAATTATATGTCAGAGAGAATCTGAGAGATAGGAAGATCCAGGACAGGAATTGTCCAAGGGGGGAATGTGTGGGGAAGTTAGAAACCATGGACCACTTTTTGAAGGACTGTCCCTTTTCCCGGGGGGTGGGTGACAGGGTTTCTGCTCTCCTCCAGATCCCCACGTTCCGTTCCTATACGTATGCGGACTGGGTGTATGGATATCGATTCAAGAGAGGTCAGCTGGATCCGGGGACGGGGTTCTTGATTTCGCTCATTCTCCGGTTCTGTCTTTGGATGGCTCGTTGCCGGGTATCCCTGCACCAAGAAGATCGATCCATTGAACAGGTCAGTTGGGATGTGGTGCGGGCTGTACAGCAAGTGGCGCAATGGGAAAGAGTGGAGAGGGATTCACAGATGGTGTCCCTGTGGTGGAAGCATGTGAGGTTAAAGGCCTTATGATTATAGTTACTGTGATGTTGTGTTGGTTGTAATTTTAGGGGGGGAATAAGGGGGGGAAAAGGGAGGGGGAGGGGTGTATATATGTATAGGGGCAGAAGGGATTGTTTTGGTGATAGAATGGTTTGTGTTAGGCATGTGAATATTGGTATTTATATGATTTCTGTATTTTTGTTATTCGTTGCTGTAAATAAAGAAATCTCCAAGCATCCACCACCCTCTCCGTGAAAAAATACTTCCTGACATTCTTCTTGAGTCTGCCCCCCTTCAATCTCATTTCATGCCCTCTTGTTCTACTGCCTTCCCATCTCCGGAAAAGGTTCGTTTGCGGATTAATACCTTTCAAATATTTGAACGTCTGTATCATATCACCCCTGTTCCTCCTTTCCTCCAGGGTATACATGTTCAGGTCCGCAAGTCTCTCCTCATACGTCTTGTAACGCAAATCCCATACCATCCTCGTAGCATTTCTTTGCACCGCTTCAATTCTTTTTACATCCTTAGCAAGATACGGCCTCCAAAACTGAACACAATACTCCAGGTGGGGCCTCACCAACAACTTATACAGGGGCATCAACACCTCTTTTCTTCTGCTGGTCACACCTCTCTATACAGCCTAGTAACCTTCTAGCTACGGCCACCGCCTTGTCACACTGTTTCATCGCCTTCAGATCCTCAGATAGTATCACCCCAAGATCCCTCTCCCCATCCGTACCTAGCAGACTCTCACCGCCTAACACATACGCCTCTCTTGGATTTCTACTCCCTAAGTGCATCACTTTGCATTTCTTCGCATTGAATTTTAATTGCCAAACCTTAGATCATTCTTCTAGGTTTTTCAGATCCTTTTTCATGTTTTCCACTCCCTCCGGGGTGTCCACTGTGTTACAAATCTTAGTATCATCCGCAAATAGGCAAACTTTACCTTCTAACCCTTCGGCAATGTCACTCACAAATATATTGAACAGAATCGGCCCCAGCACCGATCCCTCCAGGTTTACCGTGAAGTCAGTAAGTTTCTCCGACTCGTCCGCTTAAAATACCATTTCCGACACCGGTATCCCACCCAAATCTTCCTCGGTGAAGACCGAAGCAAAGAATTCATTCAGTCTCTCCGCTACATCTTTGTCTTCCTTGATCGCCCCTTTTACCCCTTGGTCATCCAGCGGCCCAACCGATTCTTTTGTCGGCTTCCTGCTTTTAATATACTGAAAAAAATTTTTACTATTTTTTTTGCCTCTAATGCTATCTTTTTTCGTAATCCCTCTTGGCCTTCTTTATCTGCGCCTTGCATTTGCTTTGACACTCCTTATGCTGCTTCTTGTTATTTTCAGACGGTTCCTTCTTCCATTTTCTGAAGGCGTTTCTTTTAGCCCTAATAGCTTCCTTCACCTCACTTTTCAACCAGGTCGGCTGTCTTTTGGACTTCCGTCTTTCCTTTCTAATTCGCGGAATATGTATGGCCTGGGCCTCCAGGATGGTATTTTTGAACAGCATCCACGCCTGTTGTACAGTTTTTACTCTCTCAGTTGCCCCCCTAAGTTTTTTTTTTACCGTTCTTCTCATTTTATCATAGTCTCCTTTTTTAAAGTTAATCGCTAACGTATTTGACTTTCTGTGTACAGTTACTTCAAGGTCGATATCAAAACTGATCATATTATGATCACTGTTATCAAGCGGCCCCAGTACCATAACGTTACTCACCAGATCATGCGCTCCACTAAGGACCAAGTCTAGAATTTTTCCTTCTCTCGTCGGCTCCTGCACCAGCTGCTCCATAAAGCTGTCCTTGATTTCATCAAGGAATTGTACCTCTGTAGTGTGTCCCGATGTTTCATTTACCCAGTCTATATTTGGATAATTGAAGTCACCCATTATTATCACATTGCCCATTTTGTTCGCGTCTCTGATTTCTTTTATCATTTCTGCGTCTACCTGCTCATCCTGGCGAGGCGGACGGTAGTACACTCCTATCACCGTCCTTTTCCCTTTTATACATGGAATTTCAACCCACAATGATTCAAAGGTGTGATTTGTGTCCTGCTGAATTTGTACTCTATCTGAGTCAAGGCTCTCGTTAATATACAATGCTACCCCTCCAACAGTCCGGTCCACCCTATCACTACAATATACTTTGTACACCAGTATGACAGTGTCCCACTGGTTATCCTCCTTCCACCAGGTCTCAGTAATGCCTATTATATCCAATTTTTCATTTAGTGCAATATATTCCAACTCTCCCATCTTATTTCTTAGACTCCTAGCATTTGCATGTAGACATTTCAGAGTATGCTTGTTGTTCCTATTTGCATGATGCTTAGTACCTGACATTATTGATTTGCCATCTTTTGTCTGATCTTTAGTTGTATTTAAGGGCACCTGGCCTACCACGGTCTGTTGTGCAACCTCACTATCCAGAAACCCTATCTTCCCTGTTTGTGAGGTATCTTTGCAAGATACCTTTTCCAGAACCATGCGCTTTTGAGCGACTGTCGGCCTTCCCCCCATTTCTAGTTTAAAAGCTGCTCTATCTCCTTTTTAAATGCCGATGCCAGCAGCCTGGTCCCACCCTGGTTAAGGTGGAGCCCATCCTTTCGGAATAGGCTCCCCCTTCCCCAGAATGTTGCCCAGTTCCTAACAAATCTAAAACCCTCCTCCCTGCACCATCGTCTCATCCATGCATTGAGACTCCGGAGCTCTGCCTGTCTCTTGGGCCCTGCGCGTGGAACAGGTAGCATTTCAGAAAATGCTACCCTAGAGGATCTGGATTTGATCTTTCTACCTAAGAGCCTAAATTTGGCTTCCAGAACCTCTCTCCCACATTTTCCTATGTCATTGGTACCCACATGTACCAAGACAGCGGACTCCTCCCCAGTACTATCTAGAATCCTATCTAGGTGACGCGTGAGGTCCGCCACCTTCGCACCAGGCAGGCAAGTCACCAGGCGATCCTCACGTCCACCAGCCACCCAGCTATCTATATGCCTAATGATCGAATCACCAACTACAACAGCTGTCCTAACCTTTCCCTCCCAGGCAGCACTTGGAGACATAACCTCGGTGCGAGAGGATAGTACATCCCCTGGTGGGCAGGTCCTGGCTACAGGAGTACTTCCTACTTCGCCAGGGTGATGCTCTCCTTCTAGACCTAGAAGGTCCTGAACGCAATACTGTTAAAAGCTAGGGCTAATAAAGAGAAATGGTATGTGGGCAGTAAACCACAGACAGAACTTCCTCTGCAGGGAAACTACGGACTGGGCATTGTCCCCGTGGTTAGGTATGTTCCAATTGTCATCAGCAGAGGGGGATGAGAGCTTGAAGAAGGAACTGATGCCTTTCCTTTACCTACTTTCTTTACTATTTTATTGCCATGGATTTCCTTTGTATCTATTGATTTTATTAATTGTAATCCTGTTATGGTTCTGCTGAGACAGGCAGGGGAATGACTGGGACTCGCTTCTGATTGGCCTGTCAGGGATTGAGCTGACGTCTGAAGCAGCAGACGTCAGAAGTCAGATCTATTTAAACTTACCTCTCCCTACAGCCTTTGCTCTAGCGTTGATTCCTGTCATCTGAGCCTGATTCCCTCTCTCTGTCTGTGCTTGTTGCACAGTGTGTATTCGTTGGGGTTTGCTTGCTTTTCTTGTTGTTTGTGGTTTCTTGTGTGTGCTGGTTGTTACCAGCGTGTGCTTGATTGCTTCACTACACTGCACCTGGGTCTGTCCTCTGCCTTGCTCTGGTCTTGTTTAGTCCGTGGTAAGCTCGTCCTTGCTTTGTTTGTTTAGTTCCCCTTTCCTCAGTATTAACCTTTATGTGCTGAGCTTGGTATTTGCCTTCTGTAAGTCCTGCCTCTGTTGGCAGCCTCTCTGTCTGTTGTAATTGTTCCTGTTAGTTTGTTTAAGTTTCCCTTTTCTCATTGTTAACCCTTTATGTGCAGAGCTTGGTATTTGCCTTCTGTAAGCCCTGCCTCTGCTAGGCAGCCTTTCTCTGGTGTCTGCCTTATCCCTTTCGTTACTCTTGTGTGCCTGCTTCTTTCCTGTCTTTATTTGACAGCAGCTTTTTCCTTCAACCTGCTTTTCCCTGTTTAGCCATTCCTGTGGAGCTTCACTCTTGTAGAGTCCATGTCTACAGTGTCCCATTCTGTCCCCGGCTTTCCCTTTTTCCCTGTGGGCTTTGCCCTCGGCTACCTGTGTTTCTGTGTAGCCTTTGTTTGCATTCTCTCCCTCTGGTCGTAGTCTGTACCTGCCAGCTTTTTGTCTGTTGCCCTTCCCTTGTGTCACTAGCTAGAGCTGTGTGCGCTGCATGAGCTCCAGTCCCTTCGTGGACCCCTCGTTGTTCTTTTCCCTTCCCTAGTGTATGATTCGGTTCCAGTTCGGCCATGAGGCCTGTATGTTTGGACTCTGAATGAGTGGGTCCTGGATCGGCCATGAGGCCCGCCTGAGTGGTCTATCTCTCTTTTCTGGTGGTGCATGTTGATTGTCCTGAGTGTGCGGGGCTTTGTGGCCATGGTATTGCTTAGCGCCTGTTTGGTCTACCCTATTCCTTGGCCAAGGCCCTTCCTAAGCCTCGGCCTAGGCACAAGGGTTCACGAGCAGATGAACAAATCCGCCTTGATGGCCCTTTTCCCCGCAGATTAGTAAAAGGACCCCTGGTAGTAAGATATTTAAAGTTAATTGAAAATAGAAGTAAAAAATGAGGACTGAATGAGGATAAAAATTGCAAAAAAAAATGGACTGATGAGGAACTTTGGATGTTTAATTATCACACCAAATTGGTGAAGATAAAAAACATTGCTCTTATTCTGATGGTCCTTTAAAGTGAATAGTAGACAGCATTTATGAATGTATGTTGACGAGTAGCTCCTACTTCTAGAGTATACTTTTGACCACATTTCAGTACACTATAGCCTTACCTCACCCTATATTACGTAAATTACAAACTTTTGCAGAATACAGCTATCAGGTTATTATGTCGTGCCCATCGATCAGATCATACTTCACCTTTATTGAAAAAAAAACACTGGCTTCCCATTGAGCAACGGTTTATATATAAAATTACATTAATTATTGCAAACAAGAGAGGTAGTCGGGAGCATTGATTCGGAAAACTTTGAAAGTAAAGTCCATTCTCTCAATACAGTCAATTCAATACGTAATGGACTAGTAGTTCACTAATAAATATATACAGATGGATGGGGGGAAAAAGTCTCATCTGTCACTGGGTCAAAAACCCTCCAATCTCTTCAGATTGGGTTTATTCAATATAGCCCACTGGTGACTGTTGTAATCATTGACAAAAATACGCTCCATGGACAGAGAGGGTTTTTGTCAATGATTACAACAGTCACCAATGGGCTATATTGAATAAACTAGTCCATTATGTGTTGAATTACCTCTTCCTGTTTGACCATTCCTTATTGCCCTGTTAGGACTCCACTGTCAATAAATGATTATCTGATGGTTTTACCTAGTCCAGGGTTAGCATACTTAGAATCTGTCTGTTTACACTTTCCAAAAATACTAGGACTTGGGGGCATGTGATGAAGGTACAATACAGTAAATTTAAAACGAATCTGAGAAAATGTTTCTTCACTCAACATTTAATTAAACTCTGGAATTCGTTGCCAGAGAATGTGGTAAAGGCGGTTAGCTTAGCGGAGTTTAAAAAAGGTTTGTATGGCTTCCTAAAGGAAAAGTCCATAGACCGTTATTAAATGGACTTGGGGAAAATCCACTATTTCTGGGATAAACAGTATAAAATGTTTTGTACTTTTTGGGGATCTTGTCAGGTATTTGATGGACCTTTGGTCTTTTCCAGTATGGCAATACTTGTGTACTTATGTAATCCATGCAATGTAGGGCTTTTGTTTTCTTTCCCCACATACTTGGAATAATCTCCCCCTTTCACTCCGTAGTAGTGTTTCTTTCAATAAGATTTCAGAGAAACTGTTGATTGATAGCACTAGCTACACAATTCTAAGTAACCCTATTTTCTGACTGATCATCTCCTGCCCGTCCTTCTCCCTCTTTGGATTCTTTTGTGTTATTATTGTTTGTTCCTATGTTATAATGTAGTTTTTTCTTTTAATTCTCGGTGTGATAGTTATGCATTCTTGTTATAATGGAGTCCTTTTTTCTCTTTATTTTATCATGTACTCCACTCTGCCCTGCTGATCAGTTAGAGTTGTATATAAAGTTTTGGAAATCAATCAATAAATAAATAATTCAAATTCTGCTGGAATTGCATCAGGTCCAGAGGCTTTACCTGAGGGAAGATCCTTTAAAGCTATTATCCTCTAAATCAATCTGTTTTATCAGTTCAGAGTTGTCAGCAGTGGATCATTGAGTTTATTGGAAAGTGCTAAAAAAACTATTAATTTCTGCTGTACCACCTTGTGTTTCAGATTGATAAAGGTTGTGATAGAATTGGTGGAACGAGTTTAGAATATCCTATAATGATGTGGCTACCTCATTATTTTGATTTTTAACTGCTGGTATTTGAAGTTTGGTACTTTTTCTTTTGAGGTAGTTGGCTAGTATCTTGCTACTTTTAGTTACTTCAGTATAATATCTGGTTTTAGAAACAAATATTTTTTGATGGGCTTGTTCAGCAATGATCTTATTGTATGAATATTTCAGCTGATATAGAGAGTTCAAAACTGTTTTATCATTAAGGAGAAGGCATTTTTGCTTGTGATCTTTAATCTGTTGTTCTAGCTCATGGAGCAAGGAGTGCTGCTCTTAAGTTTTATGTTCTGCATTAGAGATTAATTCTCCCCTTTGAGAGGCTTTGAAAGCCTCTCAAACAATAATAGGAGAGGACTCGTTATTTGAATTAATTTGAAAAAACTCTACAATAAATTTGTGAACATGTGCTATAATTTTTTCATCAGTTAATAATTTCATATTTAATCTTCATAATGGGGATCTAGTGGATTTTTTTTGTTACATTTGTACCCCATGCTTTCCCACTCATGGCAGGCTCAATGTGGCTTACATGGGGCAATGGAGGGTTAAATGACTTGCCCAGAGTCATAAGGAGCTGGCTGTGCCTGAAGTCGGAATTGAACTCAGTTCCTCAGTTCCCCAGGACCAAAGTCCATCACCCTAACCACTAGGCCACTCCTAAGTTGATGAAGAGGTATTGAGAGATAATGTTATAGGAGATGATCCAAAATAATAATTGAATGTATTTCCATTTCAAGTAGAAAGGATAACTGAGAAGCGAAGATCAAAAAGAAATCAATATGAGAGAAGCTGTGATATGGAGAGGAAAAATGTGTATATTCTCTGAAATCAGGGTATCTCATGCTCCAGTGGTCTATTAAATTAAATTGTGACATAAATGAGTATAGTGTGATGTTAGTTCTTGAAACCATTTTAGGTGCAGAGGAATGTCTGTCCAACCAGATATCTAATGGGAAATTAAAATCACCTGCCATATATATGGGTAAGGGGCCAAAATTGACAATATTTTGAAAAAGGGAGACGAAAAATTCTAGAGAATCTAAATTGGGTGTGTATATATTTATTAATAATATTTGTTCAGAGAAAAGTTCAACTCTAATAAGGGGACCCCACAGTGACTGTGAGGGTGTATAACATTGACTAAGTCAGAGGAAGGAATGGATGGATAATAGGTGTGAAAAGGTGGGGAGGGAGGGGTGGGTAAGAAAGGAGGAATGGGAAGGAAGGGTTGAAAAGGTTAATGGTACATTATAGTAGGATAGCAACTAGAAAGAAGCGGATTGGAGGATTATGAATGGTGTTTGATTGGTGGTTGGCATGGAGATGGCTTGGGGAAAGCTGAAAGGTTTTGGCATTTTTTTTGCTAATCTTTGAGTGGGTAGGAGCGGGTGTGGGTGGCTGGGGTGGTTAGGAAATTTTGTGAGAGGATTTTAGAGAATTTCCTATGGTTATTTCGGTGGTTAACTTACTTGGCGTTTCTTTGGTTGGCGACTGCTGTTTTGGATCAGCAGAGGCAAGAGGCCTTCAGTTTTATTATTACTTCTGGTTTCCGGCTGGGTGAGGGGATCGCGGCCACGGTCGCAATTGTGGTCACGGTAGTGCGGCTGTGCATCTTCTTCCCAGCTTTGGGAATTGAAGGGCTGAGCTGCAAGGCGGCGGTGACAGTATTTATTATTCCCTGTGCCTGGAGAATTGATTGAGGAGCAGTGCTGGTTGGAGTTCTATGATTTGGTGGGGTAACTGTGGGTTGATTACAGGGTTAAAGGATTTATTTGAGGGGGTGGGTATTTTATTTTGTGTGGGTATCGGTTATATATTTTAGGCTATTAATTGGAGAGTTAGTTTTAAAGTTTATATATATGTTATTTGCTGGTGTGGGTAATGGCTCCTGGGAAATCTAGTATGGGAAGGGGGGAGGTAAGGGCCATGAAAAACAATCTGGGGTCAACTCCTGTGGTGGCCAGAGGAGTGTGGTGGTTCCAGCGGGGGCTGATTCAGCTTCTGCTCAGTCTAGATTGCTAACGAAGAAAAAGGGTCAGTCTGGTGTGTCTTCTAAGGCTCAATCAAGGTCAAGTGCGGTAGAGCAGAGTTCTTCCACCATTTCTGCAATTCTAGTGGTAAGGGGGACTGGAGGTAGTGTTCCGGACTGTGAATTGAGAGCTGAGGATCCCTTGGAGGGCCCTTCTATAGGGAGAGTATCTGGTGAGTTGTTAAATGATTTATTTAATGTTTTGGAAGTGGGTGTGAGGGGGGTGGATCAAGGTGGGGAGTGGTCAGTAAGGGCTGAAGGGCATTCAAGAGGCACTTGCAGTAGAGGATTGTGGAGGAAGCTGAGGAATAGGAAGTTTTTGCGTAGTTTACGACATGTTGTGCGGCGGCTGGAGGTTGAGAAGAGACAGCGGCGTGGGGGGGCTGCTAACCCACTGCAAGTCTGGGAATCTTCTGACTCCTGGGATTCATCAAGTACTTTGTCTTCTTCGTCCTCTGATATGGAGTCGGTAGGTCATGTGTCTAGGGATAGACCTGGCCAAGAGGTAGGAGCGGCTGTTAGGGAGAACACTCCTGGTGTGTCACGTCAGGGTCATACGTTATGCGCCATTGCTCCTTTGGATTGTTATATTACACAGAAATGGCGTCAAAGAATTTTACAGGGTAGATATATAGACTTATTTGCCCTTTTAGCACATGATCAGGTGGGTAATAAAGCTAAGGATAGTGGGAAAGAAGAAGAAAAAAAGAAAAAAGGGAGGATTCCAAAGACAATTTTGAATTGGTTGATGGGTTTTCATGTATTTGCAAGTGTTCTGGGGTCTGCGAAACCTGCCCTTTACCCGGGATTATTATTAAGATTTGATTTTGAGAGCTTATAAAACATATGGGGGGCTGATCATGGCTTAATTATGACGAGCATTTTCAAAGGAGTATGGCTCAGACAATTGGGGGGTATGGGATGTTGATTTATGGATTGCTAATTTGACCCCTTCGGGCAATTTTCCCTTTCGTTCTGGGGCCTCTGCCGGATTCTCCTGGTCGGGCAGTGGCCCCTTTACAGGCAGCGGGGGAGTCGGAGGGGTTCGGTCAGGCATTGCTGGGTCTTCGGGAGCAGGTTTTTGGAGCAGTGGGGTGGGTTCACGGGGGAGCTTGGCAAACAAAGCATGCTTCCAATTTAATGCAGGCCGGTGTAGTCGCCCCTCCTGTCACTTCCGGCACTGCTGTAGCTACTGTCAAGGAGCCCACCCTGCATTTAAGTGCCAAAGTGGTGGACCCATGAGTTGGGGGGATGTTGCGAGGAGGAGGTGCTGGTAGACAGGGTTTGGGATCACAAGGCCCCTTCCCCCATTAAGCTTTCAGGTTTGAATAGGTGGTTAACTAGGTATCCAAATAGTGGGGATGCTTATTTATTTTGGGTTGGGTTTTTAGAAGGGTTTCCCATCCCTTTGAAGGCCCATCATTATATCATCAATGTAGGAATTCAAGATCAGTGTTACAGCACTCTGAGGTGGTAAGAGAGAAATTGTCAAAGGAATTGCGTCTGGGACATATAGCAGGACCATTTGCGGAACCTCCATTAGATGATTTTGTAGTGTCTCCATTAGGTGTGATACCTAAAAAAGATCCAGGTACTTTTTGGCCGATTCATAATTTATCATATCCGGATGGTTATAGTGTTAATTCATTTATTGATCATGATTTGTGTGATGTGCAGTATGCTAGTTTCGGACAGGCCATTCAGTTGCTAAAAAGTTTTGGAGTTGGTGCTTTGATGGGTAAGGCACATATTGAGGCAGCATTTTGTTTATTGCCAGTACATCCCACGGCATTTCATTTGTTGGATTTGAATTTGAGGGTTGTTTTTCTGGTCGTTTTAACCCCCACCTCAAATTCTTAAATATCTACTATCCAATAGATGGAATGAGGGAAGACCAAGGCTGCGTATGAGAAAGGTTAAGTATTTTATTTGCCAAGTACAAACTACAAGCTATAGTTTCTCATTGGAGATAAGGCTGTTACACATCAGTGTTAGCTGCCCAAAGTCTGCAATCATACATCTGGTACAATCACTTTTATACATGTTAATAAGGTGGTTACATGATACTAGGTTGGTTAACACTTCTTGGAAACTTTGTCATTTTCCTGTGGGGATACATGGTTCTGTTTTTCTCCTGAACATCTGTTACCACCAGTTTGCTAACCATTGAAGTTCTGCTCTTGCACCCCTGTTTGTTTCTCATTCTAGCTTGCACCTGCATGTCTCAACAGATCATGAGTCTTTGAGTCACTCGGGAGTTGAGTCCAGGGTCACTGTCACTGAGGCCTGTCAGACTATTTTTTATTTATTGCATTTGTATCCCACATTTTCCTACCTATCTGCAGGCTCAATGTGGCTTACAGAGTTCTGTTATGGTTTTGCCATTCCAGGATAATAGATATGATTAGTGATGTAAAAGTGTTAGATAGGGAGAGAAGAAAAGGATTAGGTGGATAGGTAAAGAGATTAGACTGTCATAGCTGGGCTAGTTGGCGGGGTGATTTAGTAAGGTTATGGGTTCTCTTTGTAAGCTTTGTTGAAGAGGTGTGTCTTCAGAGATTTTCGAAAGTTGGTTGTTTCATCAATGGTTTTCAAGGTAGTAGGTAATGCATTCCATAGTTGCGTACTCATGTAACAGAAGGTGGTTGCATGCATCTGCTTGTATTTTAGTCCTTTGCAGCTGGGGAAGTGTAGATTCAGGAATTTGCGCGATGATCTTTTGGCTTTTCGGGGGGCAAGTCCACGAGGTTTAGCATATAGGTTGGGGCGTATGCGTGGATGATTTTGTGAACAATCGTGCAGATCTTGATCATGATGCGTTCCTTGAGTGGGAGCCAGTGAAGTTTCTCTCTTAGGGGTTTTGCACTTTCATATTTAGTTTTTCCAAATATGAGTCTGGCGGCGGTATTTTGGGCTGTTTGGAGTTTTTTGATGTTCTGTTCTTTGCATCCAGCGTACAGTGCATTGCAGTAGTCCAGGTGACTCAGTACCATCAATTGTACCAGGGAATGGAAGATGTATCTCGGGAAGAAAGGTTTTACTCTTTTGAGTTTCCACATGTGATTTCAGGCCCTGAACCAAAGTCAATGGTTAGGTTCATACTATACAGGGTAGGTATTATTTTGATAAGTGTATGCCCATGGGATGTTCAATTTCTTGCACTTATTTTGAATCCTTTTCCTCATTTTTACATTGGGTAGTTGTACAGGTCAGTGGGATGGATTTGATAGTGCATTATCTTGTTGATTTTTTGTTTGGGGGACCTAGTAATTCATGTCAGTGTGCTGCCTTGATGTCCGCTTTTCATTGTGTGGCAGAGAAGTTGGATGTTCCTCTTGCATCGGATAAGACTGAAGGGCCGACTACTACCTTGATTTTCTTAGGAATTGAATTGGATTCTGTAAAAATGGAATCTCGCTTGCCTAAAGAAAAAATTGTAGCATTACAGGAGGAGATTGATTTGATTTATTCTAAGCGTACGATTACATTGAAGGAAATTCAATCGTTAGTTGGTCATTTTAATTTTGCTACCAGAGTCATTCCGATGGGGCGGGTATTTTCTAGAAGGTTGGTGTAGTTGTCCATTGGTTTGCGTCGATCACATTTTCGTGTAAGTTTAACAAGAGGGGTGAGAGAAGATTTGCGTATTTGGCAGCAGTTTTTGACATCATTTAATGGGGTATGTGTTTGGCAAGAAGCAGTTGTGTCCACTATTGATTTGCAATTATATACAGATGCCTCTTGGGAAATTGGATTTGGGATATATTTTGGTGGTTCTTGGTGTGCGGAACCTTGGCCCCAGTGGTGGAAAGCAGCTGGTTGGTGTTCTAATAGTGTTCTGTTGGAATTGTTTCCAGTGTAGGTGGCACTGGGTGTATGGGGTGATAGATTGTGTAATCGTCGTATTATGGTATGTACAGATAATACAGCAGTGGTGTGGGCTATAGACAGAGAAGATCTGCCAAAAACGGAGAACTCAAAACACCCCACGGGACAACACAGAGATAAGAAAAGAATGGGAGGTTGACCATGGATACCAAAGACTGGAGAGGTGAACACTTAAAGTCAAATGTTTATTAGATAGAAGAGACTCAACACAACGTTGTGTTTCGGCCGCTAGGCCTGCATAGGAGTCTACAATAAAAATGTGTACATACAAATGAAAAAATAGATAAAAACTTCACAATGTATAAGGGTAAGACAACAAATAAAAACAATTTAAAAATTCAATTACGATGAATTTTCAGCTGAAAACAGTGCACAAATTTAGGTGTATAGACGCTTAAGTTTAGGAGATAAGGGTACAATATTCAACAGACCACCGCTGGTGTTAAACTCAGAAATTCAATGCCAGGCCATGTCTGGGCACTGGAACTGAATTTCCAGGTTTGCAGAGGCAGCTAACGCATAGCCGGTTAAGTTTGATTTTCAGCACTTAACTGGCTATGGGGCACCGCATAAAGATAGAACTGACTTTTATGCGGTCCTATTTGTGCAGTGATCTTGGCCAGTTAAGTGTCAATATCAGCATTTAACTGGCACTAACTGGCTGTTTTCAGTGGTACTGATCGGTTAAGTGCTGCTGAAAATGAGTGGTTAGCCTCAAACAGGTGATTTAAACAGCCTGTTAAATCACTTTGAATATTGACACGTCAAGGTTTTTTTAATATCATGCCCACAGTTTTGTCCACGATCAATTCAGCTACTAGACATCTACCCACACAGATTTGTACAGGCACATACATAGACATGCATATAGGTACTGAGGTTTCCATTAAGCTCTAAAATGTTGCAAGAGAAAAACAAAACAAAACATGTTTGTTCATGATATTTACCTGCAGACAGCGCTTTGGTGATGGAATTAATTTTTCTTTCAGTTTTTTAGCATCTATAAGTAGTAATCCTAAATTTCTCTTTTGCTGAATACCATTTGCTTCCTTGAGCTCCCTATGATATTTCTCCAGTTGTTCACCGAAAAATGCAACACCTGCATTATAAAAAAAGAAAAGTATGTCAGATCCACTACCAATATTGTACATGAATATTGATCAGTGCTTAGTTACACTGGGGCCCTTTTACTAAGTTGTGCTAAGAAATAGGCATAGCATGCCCTTACATAGGTCTTTCCTGTGTGCAAAGCCTATTTCTTGCGTGGTTGTAAAATTACATTTTTTCTATTTGTTTTATACATTACCATGCGCTAATGTTAGCGTTAGCACGCAGACATTTAAAAGAAATACTGCAGAAGCACTATCAGCTTCCTATTTAGGAGGTAGTAAGTGTTCCCATGTTAACTTTGCGCTAACTAGTCAGTGCATGCTAATGTGCACATGTTAACTGGTTACCGCTTCCACACTCACTCTCCACCCATTCCATGAGCATGCTATGCCTTCTCCAAAAAAAATTGTTTTAAATACTGTGTGCTAAGCACACACAAATGACAGAACTAACACATGCTTCTGGAGGCATTAGGTTATTATAAAGGATCATGGAGGGGGTCATGTGATGTGCTGTGAGTGAAGGGTGTGTTGCTGCTTCGCTCCGAGGTCCCCGCTCCGTTTACCGTCAATTGTGACTGATTGATAACTACACCGGCAAATAGTTACCTCCGATAAGCTGTGGGAACAGCGTATGGAACAATATTTGATCTCGATGTCTGCAGGGAGCTCCAAAAAGACAGGGAAAGCAGAGAAGGAAAAGGTGGTGCCGGCAGGCGGAGAATCCAAGACGGCGAGCGGCACAGCGAGCACAGGAGAAGAATTCTCCGCCAAACAAATGGATCAGATTACAGCTGAGATGGGAGTGGCGTTGGAGCCGAGATTCGTCGCGCTGAATGGGCGCTTTGAGAAGCTGGATGCCCTATTGCTGGAATCCAATAAGCGGCTGACAGAGGCAGAGCGGAGAGTTTCTGACATGGAAGATACATGGACCCGCGTGGCGCTGGAGCTCAACCAACTGAAAGAGAAAGTGCAGGCGCAACAAGACAAGATCGAGGACCTAGAGAACCGGGCTCGCAGGAGCAATCTAAGGATCGTGGGCTTACCGGAAAAGCTACCGGAAAAGAACTTAAGTTTCCTACTAGAGAAGTGGCTTATCAAAGAATATGCATTGTCAGACAGTTATGGCCCACTGTGCATTGAAAGAGCTCACAGGCTGGGCCGGATGAAACCGGAGAATCAAAAACCATGAGTTGTGATTATTAAGATCCACAACTACTCCCACAAAGAAGAAATATTACTTGGATACAGAGTAAAGAGAGACATGTTGCAATATGATGGGGCGCAGATCCGGATTTTTCAGGACTATTCAGCGGGGGTGCAGGAGAGGAGGCGCCGTTTTCACCCGCTCTGCACTTCTTTGGTAGAAAAGAAAATCTGCTTCATGCTGCTTTACCCTGCCACTTTAAAGGTGCTACATGAGGGCACATGGTCCTCCTTTGACTCGATACAGGGAGCAACGGAGTTTCTTAATCGTACCGAGAAGATGGCTACAACAGAGGACACAACTAGGAGATGAGTGATTATCGCTTTGGAGGATTTGGCGGTTTCATGCACAAGAGATAAGTATTGCAGATGATGGGAATGCACACTAAATAAACTATGAACAGTTTGAGTGACCGGATACTTGAAGGAGACTAAGGTGATGGATGATGGAGTGGGGACTTCAGCATTTTGTGATCACTACTTGGATGGATACAATTCCATTCAAGTTACGGGTAGAAGTAATAGGAATCTGGGGGGAGGAGGGAGGGAGGATGATGCTGGGCGGGAGGTTGGTTGGAGGGGAGGTATGGGAATGGATGTAAAGGTACCTATGTGATATGGCTGTGGGGGACTATTCTGTGGGGTTTGGGAGTAGGGAGAGTGACATGTGTGTATTGTGCTTCTCAGGGGGAGGTTGTACAGGTTGGTTCTTATATCAGCGTTGGGGTACCAAATGGCTTGAATATGTGCTTTGTCTGGGATCCAGGGGGAGGCTAGGCCCCTGGATTCAAAGAAGTGAGTGGTTGTGGATTGTGGCACACTATTGGCTGGGATGTCTAATTGTAGAATAGTAACTTGGAATGTGGGGGGCATCACATCTCCGATTAAAAGAACTAAAATCCTGTCTCATTTGAAACACCTTAAGGCAGATATAGCATGTCTTCAAGAGACAAGACTATCAGAGGAAGAACATGCTAAGCTGTATAGATCCTGGGTGGGACAAGTCGACTCTGTGTCATCAGGAGGTAGAAGGAGTGGAGTGGCTATTTTACTCCATAAGAAGCTGGTGGCAACATCAGAGGTACTTTTGCAGGATCCCAGGGGCAGATATATCTTAATAAAGCTGTGGTTGCAAGGCAGGGAAGTGTATTTATTGTCAGTATATGCCCCAACCCCCTATGATAAGAAATTCTTCCCAGAGTTATTAAGGGCTCTTGTACCATATCAGGGTAAAAACCTTATTCTTACAGGCGATATGAATATTCTATTAGATCCTGAGATTGATTGTACAGGTTCTCGCAGTTCCGGGATTTTGGGAAGGGCGGAGCAAGGGATGCTGCAGGAGTTTGCGACCTCCCTAGATTTAGTGGATGCGTGGAGGGTGTTATATCCTGAGGAACGAGACTTCTCACATAGGTCTCGGGCCCACGGATCGTGGGCGAGACTAGATTATATTTTATATCGTCGGACACGAAGAGAGGACAATTTCAACAAAGATGGTCTGCATTTTGGTAAACTTTGACACCAGCGGCAAGAGGACATTTACTGAACATTTTAAAATCTTAGATGTGTTTAGGGGAGAAGCGAAAGCTAGTAGCAACTGAGACCCAGGAGGGACGGGTGGGGGGGGAGGGGGGGGAGAGATAAAGCACAAATAGACAAATGTACAAAGTGTTATCATCAGCATGGAATAAGGAAATTGAGGTTCTAACCTGTTAGCTTTAATGTATAGAATGAGAATGTGGCACATTTGTTAATAAAAATGATTGAACCATATTTTATATCGCCGTTGCTCTTTCCTTATGTACTGGAATCCCAACTGGAGGAGGTGGTCGTGGCAGATCATGCCCCTGTCTGGGTAGAATTGGAACCGCCTGGTAGCTTTAGACCAGTGGCGTTCCTAGGGGGGCTGACACCCGGGGCGGATCGCCGATGTGCCTCGCCCCCTGGGTGCAGCGCAACCCACCCCCAGTGAAAGGACACCCCCTCCCCCGGGTGCACGCCGCTGGGGGAGGGGGTGCCGTGTGCCTGTCCACTTCGTTCGTTTCCATGCTCCCTCTGCCCGGGAACAGGAAGTAAACTGTTCCGGGGCAGAGGGAGCACAGAACGAATGTAGCGGGCAGGTGCGCGGCACCCCCCCAGCGGCGTGCACCCGGGGCGGACTGCACCCACCGCCCCCCCTTGGTACACCACTGCTTTAGACCTGTCATGACTTGGCGATTCCCGGGCTACCTGGTTAAAGATAAAGATTTCCAAGATTTTTTGAGGGGACGATGGGAGGAGTACGTCTCACACAATGAGCAGCACAAAACTAACCCTCAACTGTTTTGGTGCGCAGCGAAGGCTGTACTGCGGGGCGAGGTAATATCATATATGGCTGCTCGCCGTAAGAAGGTAACAACTAGCCTCATAAATTTACAAGGACAATTGAGAAAGGCCAAGCTTTTAAGTCTTCACTCTCCGACTCAAGCTAACAAAGACGCATACGTGGCACTGCAAGTGTCTATTAATACTTTACTGCATGAGCACACACAGCGTAGGTGGTTGTTCCAAAAATTTCATTTTTACAGATTCGGGAATCGCACAGGTGGGTTGTTGGTCCGCTTGGTTAAGAATAAGGGGGGCTCCCGGACCATCACAGCCTTGAAAGACAACATGGGAGTGGTGTTAAATCGACCTGAGCGCTTACTACAGATATTGCAGGAGCATTTTCAGACTGTTTACAAAGGGGGAGAACCGGTAGACAAAGATAAAGTGAATGATCTTTTGGTTCGTGTGGGGATGCCTCAATTGTCAGCACAGGCGGTGACTGAGTTGGATATGCCGTTTCAGATGAGAGAGCTTCAGAAGGCGATTAAGGGGTTGCAGCCCCTAACTGCACCAGGAGAGGACGGCTTTTCGGGAGAGTTCTTTAAACTGATGCAGGCTCACATTGGAGGGGCATTGCTTGACTATTTGCAGGCGATCATACAGGCGTGTACAGTTCCGGACAAGGAAAATACGGCTCTTATTTCGCTCATGCTAAAGCCGGGTAGGCCATCTGAAGATCCGACATCGTACAGGCCGAACTCTCTGATCAATGTAGACATTAAACTCCTTGCGAAGGTGATGGCCAACAGACTGGCAAATTTGATCACAGAGTTGGTCAGTGTTGCGCAGCTAGGATTCATTCCTTGCAGACAGTCGGTCTTGCATGTCCTCAGAATTCTACTGGCTATGGAACACAGCAAACATACTCAGTCACCAATGTTAGTGGCAAGTCTAGATGCTGCTAAGGCTTTTGACCAGGTGGACTGGGGATATTTGTTTCAAGTCTTAGAATGGGTGGGGCTCCCCAAGGGGTTTCTGAGGGCAATAAAGGCGCTTTATTCTGGCATGAAGGCACAGATTGTGGCGAATGGGAGTAGGTCGGCATCATTTGCAATACAACGTAGTACACGACAGGGCTGCCCTTTATCACCACTCTTATTTGATATTTCCCTGGAACCCTTGCTGTGAATACTCAACAAGAGGCCAGAGATCCGGGGTATTAATGTTGGCGGGGAGGAGCTTAGAGCGCTGGCATGTGTGGACGACATCATGCTCTTGCTTGCGGATCCTCAGGCTTCCTTAGAATTTGTCTTAACTGTGATGAAACATTATGGAGCAGTATCTGGGTTTTCCCTCAATCTTCAAAAATCGTGCGCGATGGCGCTGGACGATAATGTTTTGCAAACATGGAACGGTCAATTTCCGCTTCGATGGGAAGCTGTAGCATTAAAATATTTGGGGATTTTTATCCCTAGAGATCTAACTTTATTACATGAGCATAATGTTAATGTGCTCCTGGAGATGACGAAGAAACAGCTACTGTTGTGGCAAATGTTACCTTTATCGTTAGGGGGAAGGATAGCGCTGTTCAACATGATGGTCGTACCGAAGTGGGTGTATGTTTTTCAACAGCTCCCTCTATTTCTTAAAAAGAGTGATGAGAGAAAGTTGGGGGAAATGCTGCAAACATATTTGTGGAAAGGGAAACGCCCGAGGCTTAAATTATCTATGATTTCCACCCCTAGATAATACGGTGGCATGGGACTTTTAGATCTTCGTTCGTTAACAGTAGCATGCTCTATGAGGCATATAAACAATTGGTTCCGAGGCTCCTCGGACTTTTCTTTGACGGCCATGGAGACTTCTCTTTTTCCGGGGATCCATTTTAGTCATCTGTTGCATTCTGGGGGTAGACTGCCGAGGGAGGCTTTGAGACGCCATCCATTGTTGGGATCTCTAAGAGCGACCTGGAGGTGGTTAAGTCGACGTCCTCAGCTCTCAGCTAAAGTCACGCCGTATCTCTCAATTTGTAATAATCCGGATTTCCCACCGGGCCAGGGAGCTAGTGCGTTTCAGCAATGGGAAAGGAAGGGTATTATATACTTGGTGCATGTAATAGATGAGGAGGGACAGGTTCGTCCTTTTGTTGACTTGCAGCAGCAATATGGGAATCCAGAGGAGCAATTTTTTGCTTATCTCCAATTATGACACTATGTCAAGACTCTAACCTGGATGGACTTGACGGAGGATGTTTCCGACATCCTTTTCAAAGCTTATACACTGGGAGCTCAGCTGTGTGTGCCCTTAAAATTCCATCATCAGCAGTTAAAAGATACGACCACAGAGTTACACTATGCGTCTTTGGCAGCAGACTGGTCAAAAGATTTAAACTGTGAAGTGACAGAGAAGGTGTGTAAAGCATACCTAAAACATTTATATGCGCGGCGCTTGTCGGTAATACAGCGTGAAAAACTGTATAGATTCCTATTACGATTACACATCTCTCCACGTCGCGCATTTAAAGCAAAGATTTCCAGCTTGGGAGTCTGCCCAAAGTGTGGAGCGGCTATGGCCTCCTTGGGGCATATGTTCTGGCTTTGCCCACAAGTGCAGAGCTTCTGGGTGGCAGTGCTCCGGACTATAGACTCATGGTGGGGAAGTACTCTGACCTGTGATCCCTTGTTGTTATTCAATAGTTTTAAATTTACGGCACGACCTCCAGTGGGATTTAAGAGATTCATACAAGTGGCTATTTTTTTCGGAATCAATACCATTTTGACTGCCTGGATGATGCCCCAGGTTCCTAATATTTTGATGTGGAGAACACAGTTAATTCACCAAATGAGAATAGATAGGTGTGGGGTTCAGAAAATGGACAGTCAGGGCCGGCCCTAGGGTTTCTAGCGCCCTCCTGCAGTCTATTAGTTGGCGCCCCTACCCATCCAGAGGCAGGATCACTATGGCTCCGCCCCCACAGTAGACACACCCCTTTTACCAGCCATGGCATTATTGAAAATATTACACCAGTATAGAAGAAAAATAATTTAGCACACAGACCAGGAATTAGGAGAACAGACAGTCTTGCCAACTCTGAAAAACAATGTGTTATCAAAATTTCAGAATCTAACAAACCGATCCCTATTCAGACACTTGGCCTTGCAGTCACACATGTAGAACAGAGATAGCTCCTCTTCAAATTCTTCAAATTTAACCTGAAATCCTAAGAAGTTAGACTCTGCATGCAGCACAATAGCCTTCCCATCGAGCACAGTTTAGGATCTAGCTAGGACAGACTTAATCAGCATAAACTAACATATTCTACAATCTGAGTTGGACAGACTAACAGGAGTTACTGAAGTGGGAATGAGAGATAGGTGATGGTTAGGAATTGAAAGCAGGCATCTAACCCTCCTGTCCTGTGAGTTTCTGTGTTGGGGTTGGGGTGGAAAAGGGTGGGTCAGGTGCAGCACTAAACAGCAGTCTCTGACAAAACAAGGGTCCAGGCTCTGCTGTGCTGTCTCTGTCTGAGCCCTCTCTGGGCAGAGGACAGAGGTTAGCTGAGCTCCCACAAGTTATTTCAGAGCCAGATTCATTTGGAGCAGTGACGTCCTCTGACAAACACAAGGAGGATATTTCTCTGCTTGGGAGGGGGGAGGGGATGGGACAGAGAGCTGACAGCTTTGGAGCCAGACTGAGATGAGCAGCAGAGATTAGATACTCAGCAGAGCTTGATTGCTTGCAAAGTGGCGCCCTTGAAGGCATGCGCCCCCTGCAGTGCTTACCCTGCTTACCGGGTTTGACCGGCCCTGTGGACAGTATTCGGGGAACCCGGTTTAGAGAAATGTGGGAGCCATTATGGGTTACATTACCACCTAAAGGGAGAAGCTACATTTTGAACATTTAGTTATCACATATGTAGGGAGGGGTGGGAGTGATGGGGGGGTTGGGTGCTGTCGTATAGAGTGGGAAAATTAGGTTCTTACCATGATAATTTTCTTTCCTTTAGTCATAGCAGATGAAGCCATTACGTATGGGTTGTGTCCATCAACCAGCAGGGGGAGATAGAGAGCAATTTTTCACAGTGCCTCATGGCCAGCTAGCTCCACTGCCTCTTCAGTATTTGAAGCTTCCAAAGCACTATGGCAAACCGCAATAGGAATAACATGAACTTTCCTCACAGCGAACGATGGCCCCTTAACAACGGCATAAACTCCAAAAAAAGGAGGGAATGAACTCATCCTCCTGGAGGGAATAAACTCGTCCTCCACTTTGTATAAATGGAGGGAATACTTGCATCCTCCTGGAGGGAATAAACTCATCCTCCCAAAACATGAACTGGAGGGAATGAACTCATCCTCCTATAACTGTAACAAGAATCCTGAAGACTGTTTTCCGACTCCCCAAGGAAGGAACATAACTTCAGGATACAAGAACAGCACCTAAAATCAGAATCACTGCAATATAGACAATCATACAGGGAGGACTCATGGCTTCATCTGCTATGACAAAAGGAAAGAAAATTATCATGGTAAGAACCTAATTTTCCCTTCCTTGTCATCAAGCAGATGAAGCCATTACTTATGGGATGTAACAAAGCAATCCCTAAATAGGGTGGGAACAAGCCACACCACGCGCTAGCACCTGTGCTCCAAAACGCGCATCCCTCCTGGCAGCCACATCCAGCCTGTAATGTCGGGCGAAAGAGAGCTTAGAAGCCCATGTTGCAGCACTGCAAATCTCATGAAGAGATAGGGCTCCAGTTTCCGCCCAGGAAGAGGAAATCGCTCTTGTGGAATGTGCCTTAAAGGCTTCAGGCGGAGCCCAGCCAGACAGCAGATATGCTGAAAAGATAGCTTCTTTGAGCCAACGGGCAATAGTGGCTTTAGACGCTGAAGACTCTCTGCGAGGACCTGCAAACAGCACAAAAAGATGATCAGAGGTCCTGAAAGAATTTGTAATTCGCAGATACTGCAACAGAGTCCTGCGCACATCCAAAAGGTGCAACTGCCCAAATGAATCTGGAAACTCCTCAACAAAGGAGGGAAGAAAAACAGGCTGGTTTAGGTGAAACGCTGAAACCACTTTAGGCATGAAGCAAGGCACGGTCCGAACCGTGACCCCTGACTCTGAGAATTGCAGAAAAGGGTCTCTACAGGACAGCGCCTGGAGCTCTAACACATGTCTCGCCGAGGTAATAGCCACTAAAAAGACGGCCTTCGGTGTCAAATCTTTCTCTGAAGCACGCCGAAGCGGTTCAAAGGGAGCCCCCTGAAGGGCCTTCAATACTAATCCCAGGTTCCAAGCTAGACAAGGTGCCCGCATGGGAGGACGGAGACGAAGCACCCCTCTAAGAAACCGTGCCACATCTGGATGAGCAGCTAAGGACACGCCTTCAACCTTGCCACGCAGGGAGGCCAATGCTGCCACTTGCACCCGCAGGGAATTATAGGCCAAGCCTTTGTGTACACCATCCTGCAAAAAGTCCAGAATCGGCGAGACAGGAGCCCGCAATGGAGAACGCGCTCTTGAAACACACACAGACTTCAAATTGGTGCCAAATCCTGGCATAAGCCACGGAAGTGGAGCGCTTATGGGCCTGCAGGAGAGTGGAAATTAACTTATTTGAGTAGCCTTTATCTCTCAATTGCGCCCTCTCAAGCGCCATGCCATAAGACCAAAGCGGCAGGCGTCCTCCATGGCCACCGGACCCTGTGACAACAGGTGCGGAACCAGAGGTAACGGAAAGGGAGCCTCCAACAGCATCTGTCGGAGGTCCGCATACCAAGGCCTCCTGGGCCAATCCGGGGCGATGAGCACCACTTCTCCTGGATGCAGCCGAATCCGCAGGAGCACTCACCCTATCAAGGGCCACGGAGGGAAGACATACAGCAAGCCCAGGGGCCAGGGTTGAGCCAAGGCATCCAACCCGGCAGAGCGAGGATCCCTCCGTCTGCTGAAGAAGCACGGGACTTTGGCATTGGAACTGGTCGTCATAAGATCCATCACTGGCTTGCCCCATTTGGCATATCGTCTGCTAGTTCCCACTCCGCTGGATCAATCTGATGCCTGCTTAGATAGTTGGCTTGCACGTTGCTCTGACCTGCAATGTGAGCTGCTGACAGGGACTGTAGATGCAGCTCGGCCCAGTGGCAAATTTGTTCGGCCTGCATGGCTAGAGCTGTGCACTGAGTGCCGCCTTGTCGATTTATGTAGGCCACTGCTGTTGTGTTGTCCGACATCACTCGGACAGCCAATCCTTCCAGGGTCACTTGAAAGGCCAGAAGAGCCAGAAACACCGCTTTCAACTCCAGGTGGTTGATAGACCACTCCGACTCGTCGGGCGTCCACAGACCCTGGGCATGCTTCCCCTGGCAATGTGCGCCCCAGCTCTTCAGGCTGGCATCTGTCACCACTAGGCACCAATCGGGGAGTGCCAGCGGCATTCCCCGCCGCAACATGCTGTCTGAGAGTCACCACTCCATACTGAGGCGGGCCGCAGGGAGCCAAGAAAGTCTGCACTGATAATCCTGAGATACTGGAGACCATCGAAGTAGAGAATACTGTAGAGGTCTCAGGTGCGCTCTCGCCCATGGCACCACTTCCAAGGTGGCTGTCATCGATCCCAACAGCTGGACAATGTCCCAAGCTCACGGGCGGGGCATCCTCAGGAGCAGACGGACCTGATTCTGAAGCTTGCACCGCCTTTGCTCGGGAAGAAACACATAGCCCGAGGCTGTGTCGAACCTGGCCCCCAAATATTCTAGAGATTGCGAGGGGGTCAGGTAACTTTTGGCCATATTGACGACCCAGCCCAGAGATTGAAGGACTTAAACCACTCTGGCTGTAGCTAGATGACTCTCTTTTTCTGAGTCTGCTCTGATGAGCCAGTCATCTAGGTATGGGTGAACCCAGATACCCTCTCACCTGAGAAAGGCAGCTACTACCACCATTACCTTGGAGAAGGTTCGGGGAGCTGTGGCGAGGCCAAAAGGCAAGGCCCGAAACTGGAATTGTTTTCCGAACACCGCAAACCGCAGAAACTTCTGGTGCGGGGACCAAATTGGCAGCAGAATCGCATCGGGACTCCACAAACATGTCTCTCACCGGGGCATCGAATTCTATTCAGTATCTGTCTCTGATCAGGTCCAAGACCCACTGATCTGCGGAGATTTTGGCCCACTCCTCGAAAAAGAGGGAAAGTCTTCCTCCGATGACAGGAAACGAGGAGAGGCCGGCGCACCATCATTGAGAGGGTCGCCCCTGAACTTCAGGCCTTGAACCGGCAGCTGCGGAACGTTTGTCCAAGCGAAAGGAGTTTCTCTGCTGAAAGCGGGCACGTGAAGTGAACCCAGCAGCACGCCCCGGGCGGTACCTTCTAGCTTCATGGGAGCGAGGTCTGTAAGAGGAGCGGACTGCCTGACCCTTAGAGGAAGGCTTTGGCCTATCTTCGGGCAAGCACTAAGGGTTGGAATCCTCCAGGCCTTTAACAATGTTTTCCAGCTCCTCACCAAACAGGAGAAGGCCTTGAAAGGGCACCAACCTTTGCTTAGAGGCCATGTCCGCCGCCCAATGTCGTAGCCAAAGAGTGCGGCAAGCCGCCACTGCTACAGCCATTTGTTTAGCCGAAGCTCTGACCATATCATAAAGGGCGTCAGCCAAAAAGGACAAGGCCGACTCCATCCGCGGAGCCACTTCAGATAAGGTCTCCGCTCCATCACCGGGCTGTTCCACTGACTGCTGTAACCAAGCCATCCAGGCTCTAGCAGCATAACAACTGCATGCAGACGCCCGAACAGTGAGAGCTGCCAAATCAAAGGACCGCTTCAGAGCTGAATCAAGCCTGCGGTCTTGAATATCCTTCAGGGCAACACCTCCTTCAACAGGGAGGGTAGTTCTCTTTGTCACAGCCGTGACCAGGGCATCCACTTTAGGCATTGCAAAGCGAGCCAAATGTTCCTCACTCAGAGGGTATACTACTACTACTAACAAACATTTCTAAAGCGCTACTAGGGTTATGCAGCGCTGTACAATTCAAACATAGAAGGACAGTCCCTGCTCAAAGAGCTTACAATCTAACAGACAAGAGAACAATCTAAAGACAAGTGAACAATCTAGAGGACGAGTGAACAGTTAATCTGATAGGGTGGATAGATTGGGGCATTTTATATTTCTCGAGCGGTTAGGCGCCGAAGGCAGCATTGAAGAGGAGAGTTTTAAGCAGAGATTTGAAGATGGGTAGGGAGGGGGCATGGCGTATGGGTAAAGGAAGATTATTCCAGGCATAGGGTGAGAGAAGGGTACTGAGAGAAGGGCTTTATCCTGTGAGCGGAGGTTGCGGGCGGGAACATAGGGGGAGATGAGGATGGAGAGGTAGTGAGGAGCCGCAGACTGAGTGCATTTGTAGGTAAGGAGGAGGAGCTTGAATTGTATGCGATATCTGATCGGAAGCCAATGAAGTGATTTAAGGAGAGGGGTGATATGAGTATATCGGTTTTGGCGGAATATAAGACGTGCAGCAGCGTTCTGAACGGATTGAAGGGGGGATAGATGGCCGAGTGGGAGGCCGGTGAGGAGTAAGTTGCAGTAATCAAGGCGAGAGGTAATGAGAGCATGGACGAGAGTTCTGGTGGTATGCACAGAGAGGAAAGGGCGAATTTTGCTGATGTTGAAGAGGAAGAAGCGACAGGTCTTGGCAGTCTGTTGGATATGCACAGAGAAGGAGAGGGAGGAGTAGAAGATGACTCCGAGGTTGCGGGCAGATGGGACGGGGAGGATGAGGGTGTTATCAACAGAGATAGAGAGTGGAGGAAGAGGAGAAGTTGGTTTAGGAGGAAAGACAAGGAGCTCGGTCTTGGACATGTTCAGCTTCAGGTGGCGGTTGGACATCCATGCCGCAATGTCGGATAAACAGGCCGATACCTTGGCCTGAGTCTCCGCGGTGATGTCAGGTGTGGAGAGGTATAGCTGGGTGTCATCAGCATAAAGATGATACTGAAAACCATGAGACGAGATCAGCGAGCCCAGGGAAGAGGTGTAGATTGAGAAGAGAAGGGGTCCAAGGACAGATCCCTGGGGAACTCCAACAGATAGTGGGATGGGAGTGGAGGAAGATCCATGGGAGTGTACCCTGAAGGTGCGGTGGGAGAGATAAGAGGAGAACCAGGAGAGGACAGGGCCTTGGAACCCAAAAGAGGACAGCGTAGCAAGAAGTAAATCATGATTGACAGTGTCAAACGCGGCGGAAAGATCGAGGAGGATGAGGATGGAATACTGACCTCTGGATTTGGCCAGGAGCAGGTCATTGCAAACTTTAGAGAGTGACGTTTCAGTCAAGTGCAGAGGGCGAAAACCGGATTGAAGTGGATCGAGGATGGCATGAGAGGAGAGAAAATCAAGGCAGCGGCTATGAACGGCGCACTCAAGTATTTTGGAAAGGAAGGGTAAAAGAGAGATGGGGCGGTAGTTGGAGGGGCAGGTAGGGTCAAGTGAAGGTTTTTTTGAGGAGAGGTGTGACAACGGCGAGCTTGAAGGTGTCAGGGACAGTTGCAGTGGAGAGAGAGAGGTTGAGGATGCGACAGATGGCGGGGGTGACAGTATGGGAGATGGTGTTGAGTAGGTTGGTGGGGATGGGATCAGAGGAACAGGTGGTGCATTTCGAGGAGGAAAGAAGGCGGGAAGTTTCATCCTCGGTGATCTCAGGAAAAGAGGAGAAAGAGACCTGGGTAGGTTGGATGAGGGAGAGGGTTAAAGGGTGAAGAGGAGGTGGTGGCTTGGTCGTGAACTCAAGGTTGATCTTTTGCACTTTGTCGCGGAAATAGTCGGCCAGTGATTGAGGAGAGAGAGAAGGGGGAGTAGGAGCGGGGGGGCACTTTTAGGAGGGAGTTAAGGGTGGTGAAGAGACGACGAGGGTTGGAACTGAGAGAATTGGTCAATTGGGTGTAATAGTCCTGTTTTGCACGGAATAGGGAGGAGTGGAGGGAGGATAGCATGAATTTGTAGTGGAGGAAGTCTGAAAGGGTACGAGATTTCCTCCAGAGGCGCTCAGCGGATCGGGTGCAGGAGCGAAGGTAACGGATGCAAGGAGTCAGCCAGGGCTGGGGATTGGTGCGTTTTGTGGGACGGGAGATCGATGGTGCGAGGGTATCCAAAGCAGAGGAGAGAGCGGTATTGTAAGCGGAGACCGCTTTGTCAACAGTTGCGGAGGACGTGATGGAGGGGAGGAGATTAGAGATAGTAGATGATAAGGTGGAGGGGTCAATAGCCTGGAGGTTCCTGGAGGTGGTGGTTAAAGTTGGACGGGGTGGAGGGGGGGGGTGAAGAAGTGTGAATGTGATCAGGTGATGGTCGGAGAGAGGAAGAGCTGAGACGTGGAAATTGGAGGGTGAGCCGGAGGAGGAGAGGACGAGGTCAAGACAATGGCCGTCACGGTGAGTAGGGGTGGTGGAGCACAGCTGGAGGTTGAAGGAGGATGTTAGGGTGAGGAACTTAGAAGCATGGGGGTCGGATAGGTCATCAGCATGTACGTTAAAGTCTCCGAGAATGAGGGACGGAGATGAGGGGTCAAGAAAGACAAAGAGCCAAGCATCAAAGTCGGTAAGGAAGGAAGGGAAGGATTTATCAGGGGGGCGGTAAATGACTGCCACTCTGAGTGGTAATGGGTAGAATAGCCGGATGGAATGGGCTTCAAAGGATGAGAAGCAGTGAGACTGCGGAAGGTGGAGGGGTTGGAAACTACAGGAGGGTGAGAGTAGTAGCCCAACGCCTCCGCCACGGCCAACTGGGCGGGGCGTGTAGGAGAAGAGATAGCCTCCATGGCAGAGGGCTGCAACTGAGGCAGAGTCTTCCAGGGAGATCCAGGTTTCGGTTAGGGCGAGCAGTTGAAGGGAGCGAGAGATAAAGAGATCGTGGGTGAGAGACAGTTTGTTGCAGATTGAGTGGGCATTCCACAAAGCGCATGAGAAGGGGAGGGAGGAGGGGGGAAGGAGGGGAATAGAGACGAGATTGGAGACGTCCCGGGATCGTTCGCAGGGATAGGACGGGGACAGGTGAGGGGGACCTGGATTAGGGTTAATGTCTCCCGCGGATAGCAGGAAGAGGAGCAAGAGAGTGTGGAGGAGGGTGGGGGAGGTCGGGCGACGAAGACGGGGTGTACTTAGGAGGAAAGGGGATGGGTTAATGGCAGGAAGGAAGTGCCGAAGGTTGAGAGCTAGGAAGGAGGAGGGGGACAAGAGGGATGGTGAGGTGAGGGATGGAGGTGAATAGGGTATTGCGGTGGCGGGCAGGGTGGGAGGGCAGCGGGTGGTTCTAATGGTAGACAGTGGGAGTGGGGGGGAAAGAAGATTAGGAAGGGACAGGGCAAGGAAGAGAACATGGACAGGGGCCATAGGTGGTGACTGAGGTGTAACAGGTGACTGTATAGTGAATGAGGTGTTAAGCAGTTAACAGGTGTTAATGGGTGCCTATGTAATGATTGAGGTGTTAAGCAGATAGATAGGGCTTGACGCTAGGTTTTGGGTTGGCGATTGGTAAGTCAATGGCTGATAAGCTAGCAGGCAGGTAGGTAAGTCAATGGCTGAGAGGCTCGCAAGCAGGCAGGCAGGTTACTCGGTTTGTTAACAGGCAGATGGATTGGAGCAAGCCGGAACAAGCTGAAGCAAGCAGGAACAAGCCGGAACAGGCAGGAACAGATGGACAGGCTGGAACAAGCCCCATAATTGCCCCATAGCCCTGGCAACCTTCAAAGGTCCCTCGGGGTCAGCCCATTGAGCCGAAATAAGCTCTTGGATGGAGTCATGCAAAGGAAGGGCTCGAGCAGGCTTTCTGGTACTAGCCATCCTTGGATTAACAGAGGAGGCTGTGCCACTCCAAGGATCTTCAATCGAGAGGGCTTGTAAGGCATCTGAAATAAGCCCTGGCAGCTCCTCGCGGTGGAAAATCCTCACCGCAGACAGATCATCAAGCTCCTGTGGCAATTCTGCACCCGACTCTGGCTCCTCAGCCCAAGAAGTTCTGCCAGACCCCTCAGAATCCTCATAGCCTGACCACAGGGGGGGGGGGGGGGGGGGAGGGGGGTGCGCCACACTCAGAATGGGAATTAGCCCTTCTGCGTTTATCAGGAGGATAAGAAACAGGCAAAGCCAACTCCAAAAGGCCAGGATCCACTGGGGGGAGGGGCAGGCAGAGGGTCCGAAGAACCCTGTGGAAGAGCTCTTTTAAGCATGTACGTACTATGCAGCATTAAAATAAAATCAGGGGAGAAAACCGCTCCCTGACCGCCCGGATCCTGCCCAGGGCTATCAGCTCTATTATTAGCCTCACTCAGAGGACCCCCCCCCCCCCGGATTCAGGGCTCTCCGTCGCAATGGAGGCCGCGCCATGTGGAAAATCCAAAATGGCGTCCGCTGCCAGCTTAGAGCGCAAAAGATCGCCGCTTGCCATGCTCGGGCCGGCTCTACCGTCTGTACAGCATGAATTACAGAGCCCCGCTGCTGATTTGTGCTTGCCACATTTAAAACAGCACTTTACAGTCTCCGCAGCCATTGCCGAAAACGGCGGTAAAATTCAAAAATGGCGGTTCACGCCAAAAACGCCCCAATCGCGGGCCCACCCCGGAGGAGTCAGAAAACACTCTTACCTCACTAGACCGAGTATCACAGCTCCGGTCCTGCAGAAGAATCTCAAGAAAAAAACCCTCTTTTCCAAGATCGCTGCGCTAAAGCGCGACGCGACTTTAATTATTTTTTTTTTTAACGCTGTGAGGAAAGCAGAGGCAAAAGAGGTAAATAAAAACACTCCGAAGGCTCAGATAAGTGGGAAAGGCAGGGAAAGGCGAACCAATGTGCCTGCATCCACTGAGTGGGAAAGGACAGGGAAAAGCAAGCTAATATGTCCACATCCATGGGGCATGGGTAAGGCAGGGAAAGGGCTGACCTATGTGCCTTCAAAGTGAAGCTGCTATAGCCTCTAACACCCCGGCTAACAACTGGCAAGCCAGGAGCCACCCCCAGGCAGATTTTTGATGGAGCTCGAAGAAGCTGCAGCCACCCTGCTTGGGGAGATAGAGAATACTGAAGAGGCAGTGGAGCTAGCTGGCCATGAGGCACTGTGAAAAATTGAGTGCTCTCTATCTCCCCCTGCTGGTTGATGGACACAACCCATACGTAATGGCTTCATCTGCTTGATGACAAGGAAGGATGAGTTACAACGTTGTACTTGTTTAGAAGAGGGTGGGGGGATTAGGACAGGGAGTGGGGAGAGGAATGTTGGATTTACGGGGAATTTGGCTCTGTGTTTCTTAGTTTATTTGATGACGGGGTATGCCTCCGATATTGGGGATAGAGCGAATGGTTTCTGGCTTTACTAGCCAACATGATTTGGCCACCCTCGCTTTGTGATCTGGGGGACAGACTGGAGGCTATAAGAGCCAAAGTCTTTGGTTTGGGCTGGATTCTGGCAAGATGGTGAGGCTTCTCTATTGATATATTATGCATGTTACACCAAAATATTGGCCCCTCTGTTCACAGAGTCTAAATGATTATATATGTTTCAGCTTATGTTACCTGTTGAGCTGTTGCCTGTAGAGGACTCTTGGAAGTTGGGGAGATAGGGGCACAATCAGGTGGGATTGGAATACATGGGGAATGGAGGGACTGGCGGTTCCGATATAGCATAGGTTATTTGTTGGAATAGTTCTATTTTGTTAGCTAGATTGCCATTTTATTATAACATGTTGGAACACAATGTATAACACGGAGGGGGGGGGGGGGGGAGAAAATGGAAAAAACACATTTCTATAATTGTAATTTATACAATGGTGTTAGCTTCTTAAATGACATTTGGTTCTGTAATTTATGTTGAGAATTGTATCTAAATTTATGTTGTCATTTATCAATAAAAATATTTAAACACAAAGGATCATGGATTTGATATACCACCTTTCTATGGTTCAACCAAAGTGGTTTACATTTATTATATGCAGTTACTAACTCTGTACCTAGTGGACTCTCAATCTAATTTTTTGTACCTTGTGCAATGTAGGATTAAGTGACTTGCCCAGGGTCACAAGGAGCCTCAGTGGAAATCAAACCCAATTTCCCAGATTTTCAGACCACTGCACTAACCATTAGGCTACTCCTCAGCACATTCAGTACATTAAAGTATGTTTGTTTGTTTGTATTGTATTGTGTTGTGCTGATATTTGGTAGTACATCTCAACTTGTAATTCAATTGGTTTATCACTCTCTTTATAGTTATTTGCTCTGGCTGCAGGATTGATTTTTACTGAGGCATCTTCTTATATAAGGTTTATGTTTTAAATGTCAGCTTAGGGGTCCTTTTACTAAGGTGTGCGAAAAATGGCCTGTGCTGTTGTAGGCACGTGTATTGGACGCATGCAGATCCCATTTTTTAGAGAACTTGCAAAAAAGGCCGTTTTTAGGGCCGAAAATGGACATGTGGCAAAAGAAAATTGGCGTGCATCCATTTTGGAACTGAGACCTTACCACCACCCACTGACTTAGCAGTAAGGTCTCACGCAACACTGCCAATTACCGCCCGGTTAGCGCCACGTGGTAGAAAACAAAAAATATTTTCTGCCGCGCGTATCAGATGTGCGTAAAAAATAGAAATACCGCCCGGGGCTTGCGGTAGGAAGCAGTAGTTGCAAATTGACGCATATTGTATGCGCGTAGGCATCTACGTACCTTAGTTAAAGGGCTCCTTAATTCCTTGTTTTCTTTTCAGGCAATTAAGATCTGGAATGAACTTCCACTGGTTATTAGAACAGAGCCAAATTACATGCACTTTTGGAAAATATTGAAAGATTTTATTAATAAATTTTAATTCTTATCTAATTGTTTTAATTTGATAATGCTAAGGTATTATTGTTCTTTTGCATTTTTAATTATTTACACTGCTAGTTGTAATTCCCCAATAGTTTTTTGTTTGGGCTTCTTATATCTGTAAGCCACCTAGAATCTTTTGCTGGAATTTGTGTGGCAAATAAATCCTGTATTAGATTAGATTAGATTGATGGATCTTGTTTTATTGTAAACCACCACGATTTGAATTTGTGAGAAGTAGCAGTATATAAGATTTTATCAGTGCTTTTTTTGTAGGAAAAGAGGTACCGGTACTCATTATGGGCGGGGGATCACAATCTATGGCTCTGCCTTTATGGTAGCCACACCCCTTATACCATCCGTGGCACATATAAGCAGTATCATTGAAAATACTATACCAGTATAGGAGAAAAAAATAACTTGTGATTTTTTTTTCATTATAAATAATTTCTATAAGCTGTTACAGCTCTAGCATACCCAGTGCAAAATAAGACAGCAGATATAAATTCTCAAATTGGACATCTTCCAAACACTAAAATGAAAATAAAATGATTTTTTTCTACCTTTGTGGTCTGGTGACTATCAGGCTTATTTTCGAAAGAGAAGGGCGCCCATCTTTCGACACAAATCGGGAGATGGGCGTCCTTCTCTCAGGGTCCCCCAAATCGGCATAATCGAAAGTTGATTTTGGGCGTCCCCAACTGCTTCCCGTCCTGGGGGCGACCAAATATCCCGGGGGCGTGTCGGAGGTAGCAAAGGTGGAACTTGGGCGTGCCTAACAGATGGGCGTCCTCAAGCGATAATGGAAAAAAGAAGGGCGTCCCTGACGAACACTTGGCCGACTTTACTTGGTCCTTTTTTTACGACCAAGCCACAAAAATGTGCCCTAAATGACCAGATGACCACCGAAGGGAATCGGGGATGACCTCCCCTGACTCCCCCAGTGGTCACTAACCATCTCCCATCCCGAAAAAAAACAACTTTAAAAAAAAAAAAAAAAGACAAAAGTTTTTAGAGTATGGGTGAAGGACCTCCTTCGCTATGCCTCCGTCCCTGTGATGGCAGTTGAGGACGTCCTTTGCTATTTATTTATTTAGATTTTTTTTCAGTAGTAGATCAAGGTGAGTTACATTCAGGTACACTGGATATTTTTATGCTCTGTCCCTGCAACGGCAGTTGAAGACGTCCAAAATGTGGTTATTTGTGGGGATCGGGGGGGGGGGGGGGCATGTCAAGATGGCCGCTGCATACAGACGGTGTGAGCATCACTCCTGCTAAGTGGAGGAGTGGCCTAGTGGTTAGGGTGGTGGACTCTGGTCCTGGGGAACTGAGTTTGATTTCCCATTCAGGCACAGGCAGCTCCTTGTGACTCTGGGCAAGTCACTTAACCCTCCATTGCCCCAGGTATAAATAAGTACCTGTATATGTAAGCCGCATTGAGCCTGCCATGAGTGGGAAAGCACGGGGTACAAATGTAACAAAAAAAAAAAGTTGCGTAGCAAAAGATTTTTCCTTTAAAATGCCTCACACTAAAAGGAAAGGGGTCATGAGAAGGGCCCCCTCGCCCTCCGCCACCTCGAAACCTACCCAACAGAGTTTGGAGCGATTCTTTGCATCAACCTCCCAAGTATTGAGGGAAGCCGATCCCGCAGTGGAGCAAGCCAGAGAAGCGGAATCTCCACAGGTAGAAGACATTTCCCTTGCTCCACCATCGCAGTTGCTCCCCCCGTGCCCAGCGGTGATAGCGGTTCCAGGGACAACCCAGTTCATCACCGGAAGTGTGGTAGGAGAGGCGTAAAGAGAGGGACTAGAGCTACCACGAACGACGCTGAGGTCAGAGACTGCTGTCTCAGAAAAAGCTCCGGAGGTAAATCTAGATTTGATCAGGTTGATGTTGAATAAAATGAATGAAACTCTGTTAAAAACATCAGGTGAAGTCCGCGTCTTAAATGAGAAATTTGAGGAAGTAAAACAAACGGTAGAACTAGTAAAGCAAGAATTTACAATTAAGGTAATGAAGATACAGAAAGATGTAGAATCTCTTCAAGAATTTAAAAATATGGTTGTTAAAGATAGTAATGAGACTCGTCGCAAGATTGAGCAAATTGAAAATTATAACAGAAGGTTAAATCTGCGTCTTTTGAATTTTCTAAAACTCCCAGGAAATTCCCCATTGGATTTGTTTAAAAGATATTTAAATGAAAATTTAAAGTTTCCTCTTGAAGCTATTCCTTCTATAAATAAAATAAACTACATTGTAAATCCTATGGAGAAAGAAGGGAAAAAAACTGATTCAGCAAGAAGAACAAATGTCGAATTGGATAATATCTCTGCTTTATTAGAACAAGCTTTGAACAATTCCACAGAAAGACCAAATCTTATTGTCTCTTTGGTATTTGACAGGACTTAATTGCTATTATGAGACATTACTTCAAGAATTTTAATACCCTCTTTGGAGGGGAAAAGATTTGGATTTACTCTGATGTGATGAAACAAACCCAGCAAAAAAGGAAAGTTTTTCTTGCAATGAGGAAAAGGACATTAGAAATAGGAGATTCTTTTTTTCTTGCATATCCATGTAAATGCATAGTAAAAATTAAAGTCATTTCTGGATATGAAGCAACTTAAATAACATCTGTAATGTTAATTCTGGGAGTATGCAGCGATTTTTCTATTTGTTTAAACAATAATTTCCTTATTGTAAACTTCTCTATTCATTTCACCCCCCCCCCCCCCCCCCCCTCTAACTTAGTGGTCTGAGAAAGTGAAATTTGTTTCCTCGTAAATTGTTAATTTTCTGTTTTTTTATTGAAATTATGATTGTTCAATATTTCCTGGCTTTATTACACTAACAAGTTATTCTTGTTAATTATTTTGAAATAAATAAATAATAATAATAAAAAAACAAAGTATGGATATTTGTGAGAAGGACATCCATGCCTGGATGTTTCTGTGAGAAGGACATCTATGCCACTGACACCCCCTTTATTTATTTGGATTTTAAATCACAAGTAGCAGCATTGTGATTTGAACTGGCCACCTCTTGATTGCAAAACCAGTGCTCTACCCACTAGGCCACTCCTCCATGCTACTCCACACCCTTGAAATCTGGCCATCCCTTTAAGGGGATGGGGGGTCTGCAGGTCCCTGGGGGGGAGGTATGTGTTTGTCAGCAGAGGCATATCGAAGGCGTGGACGTCATTTCAAACATTTTGGACGTCCTCAACTGCCCCCCCCTCCAGGGATGGCCAAATTGCAAGGGAGTGGAGTGGAGGGAAGCAAAAGGGAGTGGCGTGGAGGTGTGGCCTAGTGGTTAAAGCACAGGTCTTGCAATCCAGAGGTGGCTGGTTCAAATCCCACTGTTGCTACAGTTGTGATCCACAATCCAAATAAATAAAGGGGGTGTCAGAGGCATAGTAGGCATGAACATCCTTCTCACAAACATCCACATTTTGGACTTCAACTGCCGTCACAGGGACAAAGGCATATCGAAGGACTGCCGTTGCATGGATGGAGCAATAGAAATGTACATAAGTAATGCCACACTGAGAAAAGACCAAGGGTCCATCGAGCCCAGCATCCTGTCCATGACAGCGGCCAATCCAGGCCAAGGGCACCTTGGCAAGCTTCCCAAACGTACAAACATTCTATACATGTTATTCCTGGAATTGTGGATTTTTCCCAAGTCCATATAGTAGCGGTTTATGGACTTGTCCTTTAGGAAACCGTCTAACCCCCTTTTAAACTCTGCCAAGCTAACCGCCTTCACCACGTTCTCCGGCAACGAATTCCAGAGTTTAATTACACGTTGGGTGAAGAAAAATTTTCTCCGATTTGTTTTAAATTTACTACACTGTAGTTTCATCGCATGCCCCCTAGTCCTAGTATTTTTGGAAAGCGTGAACAGACGCTTCACATCCACCTGTTCCACTCCACTCATTATTTTATATACCTCTATCATGTCTCCCCCTCAGCCATCTCTTCTCCAAGCTGAAAAGCCCTAGCCTCCTTAGTCTTTCTTCATAGGGAAGTCGTCCCATCCCCGCTATCATTTTAGTCGCCCTTCGCTGCTCCTTTTCCAATTCCACTATATCTTTCTTGAGATGCGAAGGTGAGTTATATTCAGTGTACCTGAATGTAACTCACCTTCAGCTACTACTGAAAAAGGTGTGAGCAAAATCTAAATAAATAAATAGCGAAGGACGTTCAACTGCTGTCACAGGGACAGAAGCATAGTGAAGGAGGTCCTTCACCCATACTCTAAAAAAAAAAAGATGAAAGTTGTTAAAGTTGTTTTTTCAGGGTGGGAGGTGGTTAGTGACCACTGCATGCCTTTTTCCATTCAGTTAGTGCATCAGTTAGTCCACTGCAGTGCCCCCTAGGGTGCCCGGTTGGTGTCCTGGCATGTCAGGGGGACCAGTTCACTATGAATTCTGGCTCCTCCCACAACCAAATGACTTAGATTTGGTCGTTTTTGAGATGGGCGTCCTCGGTTTCCATTATCGCCGAAAACTGGGGACGACCATCTCTAAGGTCGACCTAAATGTTGAGATTTGGGCATCCCTGACCGTATTATCGAAACAAAAGATGGACGCCTATCTTGTTTCGATATTACGGGTTTACTCACCCCTTCGCAGTGACGTCCTGCAAGGACGCCCTCAGGAAAACTTGGGTGCCCCGTTTGCTTCTGTTTTTGGAGGATTAAGTAATAACGATATGGGTTGCTTCTCCTGAAGAAGACTCCGAAATGTGGTTCCACATAGAGAAGCAGAGGAATATTTAACTGGTTTTGCTGAGGAGGAGAACATAAGGAATTACTCGTTCCGTTGCTTGTAGGAACAATTGGTGGTATATGTTGAATGAAGGAACATGGAGATGAGTATTCAGTATCCTGCCATTGCGGGAAGCTGAGCTTTATATGTATACTTTGGGGGGAGTACCCTCCATTGATTGAAAACATCTACATCATGGTTTTGTTATCAAAGAATGAGCAAGGGGGTTATACATTGGAGCAAGATTGGGATCAGAGACTCATCTAAGGACGTATAGCCCATGTGGTGGACTTAAAAAGTTTGATGACCTGGTTGACTTTTGTATAAATGTATATTGATTAGGATTCGTTTGTTACCACTCCACAAGCAAAAAAACGATTTGTTATGTGATATAGCATGTATGAATAAGGAGTTAAATACTGCTTTATTATTTTATTTATTTATTTATTGCATTTGTATCCCACATTATCCCACCTCTTTGCAGGCTCAATGTTGCTTACAATTCGTCGTGGATATTGGAAATAGAAAAGAATATACATTTGGTTTATGGAGGGTTAGGGATACATGGTGGTGAAGTACATGGTTGTATTACAGCAAAAGACGTTATAAGACATTCCTATATATATTAGAGATTGTACAGTTACATGTGTTGATCTAAGTGATAAATCTTGTCGAAGAGATAAGTTTTCAGTAGTTTGCGGAAATTGGCCAGTTCATGGACCGTTTTCAAGTTGCGTGGTAGTGCGTTCCATAGCTGTGCACTCATATAGGAAAAGGTAGATGCATGCAACAATTTGTATTTCAGACCTTTACAATTGGGAGGATGAAGATTGAGGAATGTGCGAGAAGATTTTATTGCATTCCTGGGTGGTAGTTCTATTAGGTCTGACATGTAGGCTGGGGCTTCTCCATGGATGATCTTGTGGACTAGGGTACAAAGTTTGAACGTGATTATGCCACTCTTTGTGTTTCTGATCATTTTGGTCCCAGTCTCTGATTCTGCTGCTGTTCTCTTAACTCCATTTCCAGGGCTTCCTTTCCATTTATTTCTTTGCTTTCCTCCTTTCTTCTTCATTTCTTGCCCTGCATCCATAGGTAAAAGCTGGGTCCTCCAAGGACTTGACTGGAGGAGGTATAGAGTGGATCCAACTTTTGCCTATTTTATTCATTCATGTGCAGTTTTTCTCCTCTTTTCCCTTTCCCTCATCTCGTCAGTATGCATCTCCTTCGTCTTTCCATCTGCGTCCAGCATTTTTCCTCTCCCCCTCCATGGTTTCACTATGGTAGATCTTTTCAAATGAATCTAATTGACTTCTTTGACTGGATGACCAAACAGTTGGATGTGGGAGGGGTCCTAGATGTGGTGTACTTAGATTTTAGCAAAACCTTTGACATGATTCCACACAGGCGACTGATAAATAAATTGAGTGCCCTCATTATGGGACCTAAAGTGACTGACCAGGTTAAAAACTAGTTAAAAAGGAAGGAGACAGAAGGCAGTGGTAAATGGAGTTTGCTCTGAGGAAAAGGATGTTACAAGTGTTGTACCGCAGGGGTTTGTCCTTGGGCCAGCTCTTTTTAACATTTTTGTGAGCGATATTAAAGAAGGGCTGTCTGGTAAGGTTTGTCTTGTCTCTTTGTGGATGACACCAAACTCTGTAATAGGGTGGACACCCCGGAGGGTGTGGATAGCATGAGGAAGGATCTGGTAAAGCTTAAGAATGATCTGAAGATTGGCAATTAAGATTTAATGCTAAGAAATGCAGGGTCATGCACTTGGTTCACAAAATCCCGAGGGAACGGTACAGTACAGTGTCGTAGCGAGGGTGCCTGACACCCGGGGCGGGTCGCCGCTGCGCACCCCCCCCCCCGGGTGTAGGGCACGGCACCCCCCCCTCCAGAGCGCACCCCCCCCCCCCCCGAAACGCACCCTTACCTTGCAGCAGAGGGCAGGCGGGAGGGCCGATCCGCCCCCAGTGCACGTCACTGGGAGCTGCGTCGGCTCTGCTGCTTCCTTGCTTTCTCTGCCCCGGAACAGGAAGTAACCTGTTCCGGGGCAGAAAGAGCAGGGAGCCAGCGAGCCGACACCCCCCCAGCGGCATGCACCCGGGGCGGACCGCCCCACCCTTCCTACGCCACAGGTACAGTATAGGGGGTGAAACACTTCTGTGTAAGAAAGAAGAGCGGGACTTGAAGGTGATTGTGTCTGATGACCATAGGCGGTCGGTGGCCCAACTGTTTGGGGAGGCTAAAGGGGGCGGGGTTAGGGGTGGGGCCATGGGTGGAGCTTAAATCCATAATTGTCTGATAACACACAGAAAAAATAAATAAATAAAAATAAAAGTCACAATTAATACCTTTTATTAAATTTAGATATTAGCTATGTATCATATGTCAAAGAATAAAGTGGTTGCTCAAAGCATATACTAACCACAATCGCTCAACTGCAAAACACTATGCACAACTTTGTGCAAAAACACACTCAGAACCTTACTGTACCATAAATATTACACTGGGCAGAACCTAATACACCAATATACCACCCATACGGAAAATGCAGACCGTCAACAATATGAAACAAGGGATCATAATATCACAATTCTCATGTAGAGCCACAAAACACCCTAATTCATGTTTAATGTGGGATAAAATGCCATAAATAAGTAAAAAATATAAACTTTTAATGTTGAGCACCTGATTCTCAAAGTGGACATATTCCAAACACTATAATGAAAATAAAATGATATTTTCTACCTTTGTTGTCTGGTGACTGTTTTTCTGATCAGGCTGGCCAAGTATCCGATTCTGTTGCTATCTGTCCTCTTAACTCCGTTTCCAGGGCTTCCTTTCCATTTATTTCTTTACTTTCCGCCTTTCTTCTTCATTTCTTGCCTTACATCCGTAAGTAAAAGCTGGGTCCTCTGCAGACTTGACTGTCCAGTGGATCCAGCTTCTGCCTATTTTCTCCATCGATGTGCAGGTTTTCTCCCTTTTCCCTCATCTTATCTCCTTCCTCTCTCTTCCCTCCCCTCCATCCATGCCCAGCATTTTTTCTCTCTCCCTTCCCCTGCATCCATGTGCATCTCCTTCCTCTGTCTTCCCTCCTCTCCATGCATGTCCAGAATTTCTCCCCTTCATTCATGTGCATCTCCTTCCTGTCTTCCCTTCCCTCCATCCATGTCCAGCAACCCTCCTCTCTCCCCCGTCCTCCATCCATCCAAGTCCACCAACCCTCTTCTCCCCTCTAGCCACCCATGTCCAGCAATCCTCCTCTCTCTCCCCTGCCTCCCCTCCATCCACCCATGTCCAGCAACCCTCCTCTCCCCTCTAGCCACCCACCCATGTCCAGCAAATCTTCTCTCCCCTGACCTCCCCTCCACCCATGTCCAGCAACCCTCCTCTGTCCCCTGCCATCCCCTCTATCCACCCATTCCAGCAACCCTCCTCTCTCCCCTGCCCTCCCCTCCATCCATGTCCAGCAACCCTGTTCTCTCCCCTGCCCTCCATCCACCCATGTCCAGCAACCCTGCTCTCCGCTCTAGCCACCCACCCATGTCCAGCAACCCTGCTCTCCCCTCTAGCCACCCACCCATGTCCAGCAACCCTCCTCTCTCCCTGCCATCCCCTCTATCCACCCATTCCAGCAACCCTCCTCTCTCCCCTGCCATCCCCTCTATCCACCCATTCCAGCAACCCTCCTCTCCCCTGCCATCCCCTCTATCCACCCACCCATGTCCAGCAACCCTCCTCTCTCCCCTGCCATCCCCTCTATCCACCCACCCATTCCAGCAACCCTCCTCTCCCCTGCCCTCCATGCACATCCAGCAATTCCCTTCTGTCCCCTGCCCCCCTCCATCCATACCCAGCCGGATTCTCCTCTCCCCTGCCTCCATCCATCTGGGCCAGCGGCGCCCTGGGTCTCCCCTTTCCCTCCCCTTGCTTACTATCTGCTCCGCGCCATCTTTAATTTACCTCCGCTCCGTCCCCAGCGTCAACTCGGCCACATCATTTCAAAACCCGCCCTGCTGCCCGTCTCTATTCTCCCCTCGCTCCCTTCACGACGTGATTCGTGCCGCAGACAGAGTCCCGCCTTCTCACATCATTTCCTCGAGGGCGGGACTCTGTCTGCAGAACGAATCACGTCGCGAAGGGAGCGAGGGGAGAATAGAGACGGGCAGCAGGGCGGGCTTTGAAATGATGCGGCCAACGCTGGGGACGGAGCGGAGGTAAATTAAAGATGGCGCGGGGCAGATAGTAATTAACGGAAAGGGAGGGAAAGGGACACTCACTGCACCTCTCGCCCGGCTGGGGAGGCTTAGCCTCTCCAAGCCTCTTATACCGGGCGCCTATGCTGATGACTTTAAGGTGGCCAAACAGGTAGAAAATGTGACACTCAAAGCCGGAAGGATGCTCAGATGCATAAGGAGAGGGACGACCAGCAGGAGAAAAAAAGGTGATAGTGCCCTTGTACAAGTCTCTGGTGAGGCCCCACTTAGAATACTGTGTGCAATTCTGGAGACCGCACTTACGGAAAGATATAAACAAGATGGAGTTGGTCCAGAGGGTGGCTACAAAATTGGTCAGTGGTCTCGGTCATAAAACATATGGGGACAGGCTCATGAACCTCAACATGCATATGCTGGAAGAGAGGCGGGAGAGAGGGGATATGATAGAGACATTTAAATACCTCAGTGGCGTTAATGTACAGGAGGTGAGCTTTATTCAAATGAAGGAAACCTCTGGAATGAGAGGGCATAAGATGAAGTTAAGAGGAAATAGGCTTAGGATGAATTTGAGGAAATACTCTTTCATGGAAAGGGAGGTGGATGTGTGGAATGGCCTCCCGGTGGAGGTCATGGAGACGAAGACTGTGTCAGAGTTTAAGAAGGCATAGGACAGACACATGGGATCTCTTGGGAAAAGGAGTTAGAGACTACTGAGGATAGGCAGACTAGATGGGCCATACGGCCCTTACCTGCCGTCATGTTTCTACGATTCTAAAATAGAATTAAACTAAATGTCCCAGGAACAATATCCACCCCTCCTGGCTGGCCGAAGCCTGAAGAAGACAGCTAAACTGTCAAAACGGTCTCCCAGAACAGCAAGCAGAATAGCCCGCCAAAAACTAAGACCACCTCTGAGAAAAGCTCGCGGACTACACTGTCCCACGGTCTGCAGTCGAAACCAAGGGGAACCAACAGTACAATAAAACGAAAACTATTCTTCCTCAATTTTTTTTTGTAGAAGAATATACCCAGAAAAAAATAAAAACAGCTTACCTACAGGGCAGGATTACATAAACCATACCTGGTTCACACACCAGTCGTCCAGATAGTGAATGATACATACCTGTAGCAGGTGTTCTCCGAGGACAGCAGGCTGATTGTTCTCACGACTGGGGTGACGTCCGCGGCAGCCCCCACCAACCGGAAAAAAGCTTCGCGGGACGGTCGGCACGCAGGGCACGCCCACCGCGCATGCGCGGTCGTCTTCCCGCCCGTGCGCGACCGCTCCCGCCAGTTGAATGACTAGCAAAAGATGAAACACACAACTCCAAAGGGGAGGAGGGAGGGTAGGTGAGAACAATCAGCCTGCTGTCCTCGGAGAACACCTGCTACAGGTATGTATCATTCACTTTCTCCGAGGACAAGCAGGCTGCTTGTTCTCACGACTGGGGTATCCCTAGCTCTCAGGCTCACTCAAAACAAGAACCCAGGTCAATTGAACCTCGCAACGGCGAGGGTACAACAGAAAATTGACCTACGAAGAACAACTAACTGAGAGTGCAGCCTGACCAGAATAAATTCGGGTCCTGGAGGGTGGAGTTGGATTTACACCCCAAACAGATTCTGCAGCACCGACTGCCCGAACCGACTGTCGCGTCGGGTATCCTGCTGGAGGCAGTAATGTGATGTGAATGTGTGGACAGATGACCACGTCGCAGCCTTGCAAATCTCTTCAATAGTGGCTGACTTCAAGTGGGCCACCGACGCTGCCATGGCTCTAACACTATGAGCCGTGACATGACCCTCAAGAGCCAGCCCAGTCTGGGCATAAGTGAAGGAAATGCAATCTGCTAGCTAATTGGAGATGGTGCGTTTCCCGACAGCGACCCCTAGCCTGTTAGGGTCGAAAGAAATAAACAATTGGGCGGACTGTCTGTTGGGCTGTGTCCGCTCCAAGTAGAAGGCCAATGCTCTCTTGCAGTCCAATGTGTGCAACTGACGTTCAGCAGGGCGGGTATGCGGCCTGGGGAAGAATGTTGGCAAGACAATTGACTGGTTAAGATGGAACTCCGACACCACCTTCGGCAGGAACTTTGGGTGGGTGCGGAGCACTACTCTGTTGTGATGAAATTTGGTATATGGAGCATGAGCTACTAGGGCTTGAAGCTCACTGACCCTACGAGCGGAAGTAACTGCCACCAAGAAAATGACCTTCCAGGTCAAGTACTTCAGATGGCAGGTATTCAGTGGCTCAAAAGGAGGTTTCATCAGCTGGGTGAGGACGACGTTGAGATCCCATGACACAGTAGGAGGCTTGATAGGGGGCTTTGACAAAAGCAAACCTCTCATGAATCGAACGACTAAAGGCTCTCCAGAGATGGCTTTACCTTCCACACGATAATGGTAAGCACTAATCGCACTAAGGTGATTCCTTACTGAGTTGGTCTTGAGGCCAGACTCCGATAAGTGCAGAAGGTATTCAAGCAGGTTCTGTGCAGGGCAAGAACGAGGTTCTAGGGCCTTGCTCTCACACCAAACGACAAACCTCCTCCACTTGAAAAAGTAACTCTTTTTAGTGGAATCCTTCCTAGAGGCAAGCAAGACCCGGGAGACACCCTCAGACAGACCCAACGCAGCGAAGTCTACGCCCTCAACATCCAGGCCGTGAGAGCCAGGGATTGAAGGTTGGGGTGCAGCAACGCTCCGTCGTTCTGCGAAATGAGAGTCGGAAAACACTCCAATCTCCACGGTTCTTCTGAGGACAACTCCAGAAGAAGAGGGAACCAGATCTGACGGGGCCAAAAGGGCGCTATCAGAATCATGGTGCCGCGGTCTTGCTTGAGCTTCAGTAAGGTCTTCCCCACCAAAGGTATGGGAGGATAAGCATACAGGAGGCCGGTCCCCCAATGAAGGAGAAAGGCATCTGACGCTAGCCTGCCGTGTGTCTGAAGTCTGGAACAGAACAGAGGCAGCTTGTGGTTGGTCTGAGAGGCGAAAAGATCCACCGAGGGGGTGCCCCACTCTCGGAAGATCTTGTGTACCACTCTGGAATGGAGCGACCACTCGTGCGGTTGCATGACTCTGCTCAGTCTGTCGGCCAGACTGTTGTTTACGCCTGCCAGGTACGTGGCTTGGAGAAGCATGCCGAACCGGCACGCCCAACGCCACAGCCCGACGGCTTCCTGACACAGGGGGCGAGATCCGGTGCCCCCTGCTTGTTGACGTAATACATCGCAACCTGATTGTCTGTCCGAATTTGGATAATTTGGTAGGACAGCCGATCTCTGAAAGCCTTCAGTGCGTTCCAGATCGCTCGGAGCTCCAGGAGGTTGATCTGCAGATCCTTTTCCTGGAGGGACCACAGACCCTGGGTGTGAAGCCCATCGACATGAGCTCCCCACCCCAGGCGAGATGCATCCGTCGTCAGCACTTTCGTGGGCTGCGGAATTTGGAATGGATGTCCCAGGGTCAAATTGGTCCGGATGGTCCACCAGAGCAGTGAAGTGCGGCAACTGGTGGAGAGGCAGATGACATCTTCTAGATCCCCGGTGGCTTGAAACCACTGGGAAGCTAGGGTCCATTGAGCAGATCTCATGTGAAGACGAGCCATGGGAGTCACATGAACTGTGGAGGCCATATGACCCAGAAGTCTCAACATCTGCCGAGCTGTGACCTGCTGAGACGCTCTGGTCTGCGAAGCCAGGGCCAGGAGATTGGTGGCCCTCGCTTCGGGAAGGTAGGCCTGAGCCGTCTGGGTATTCAGCAGCGCTCCTATGAATTCCAGAGACTGGGATGGCTGGAGATGGGACTTTGGGTAATTTATCACAAACCCCAGCAACTCCAGAAGTTGAATAGTGCACTGCATGGACCGGAGGGCTCCTGCCTCCGAGGTGTTCTTGACCAGCCAATCGTCGAGATATGGGAACACGTGCACTCCCAGCTTGCGTAGGTAGGCCGCTACCACCACGAGGCACTTGGTAAACACTCGTGGGGCAGAGGCGAGCCCAAAGGGCAGCACACAATACTGAAAGTGCCGTGCGCCCAGGCGGAATCTGAGATACTGTCTGTGAGCTGGCAGTATCGGTATGTGAGTATATGCGTCCTTTAAATCCAGGGAACATAGCCAATCGTCTTTCTGAATCATTGGCAGAAGGGTGCCCAAGGAAAGCATCCTGAACTTTTCTTTGACCAGGAATTTGTTCAGGCCTCTCAGGTCTAGGATGGGACGCATCCCCCCTGTTTTCTTTTCCACAAGGAAGTACCTGGAATAGAATCCCTGCCCTTCCTGCCCGGGTGGTACGGGCTCGACCGCATTGGCGCTGAGAAGGGCGGAGAGTTCCTCTGCAAGTACCTGCTTGTGATGGGAGCTGAAAGACTGAGCTCCCGGAGGACAATTTGGAGGCAGGGAGGCCAAATTCAGGGCGTATCCGCACCGCACTATTTGGAGAACCCACTGGTCGGAGGTTATGAGAGGCCACCTTTGCTGAAAAAATTTTAACCTCCCTCCGACCGGCAGATCGTCCGGTACAGACACTTGTAGGGCGGCTATGTTCCCGTGGATCCAGTCAAAAGCCCGTCCCCGGCTTTTGCTGTGGAGGCGCAGGGGGCTGCTTAGGCGCACGCTGTTGACGAGAACGAGCGCGCTGGGGCTGTCCCTGTGCCTGGCGAGGCCTTCGGGCCGGCTGGTTGTACCTACGCTTCGCAAAAGAGTAAGGTGCAGCCTGCCGGGCCCGGGAAAAACGTCCACCTGTGGAGGTGGATGCTGAAGGCGCCCGGTGGGAGAGCTTGTCGAGAGCGGTTTCCCGCTGATGCAGTTGGTCCACCATCTGCTCGACCTTCTCACCAAAAATGTTATCCCCCCGGCAAGGGACGTCGGCCAGTCTCTGCTGGGTGCGGTTGTCCAGGTCAGAGGCACGCAGCCATGAGAGCCTGCGCATCACTATACCTTGGGCCGCAGCACGAGATGCCACGTCACAGGTGTCATAAATACCCCTGGACAGGAACTTTCTGCACGCCTTCAGCTGCCTGACCACCTCCTGATAAGGCCTGGACTGCTCCGGCGGGAGCTTATCGACCAGGTCCGCCAGCTGTTGCACATTGGTCCGCATGTGGATGCTCATATAGAGCAGGTATGACTGGATGCGGGTCACGAGCATGGAGGATTGGTAGGCCTTCCTCCCAAACGAGTCCAGAGTGCGAGACTCCCGCCCCGGGGGCGCCGAGGCGGTATCCCTCGAACTCCGTGCCCTCTTGAGAGCAGAATCCACGACCGCCGAGTCATGGGGCAATTGGGGCCGCATTAACTCTGGGTCAGAGTGGATCCTGTACTGGGACTCTGCTTTCTTGGAATGGTGGGGTTAGTTAATGGTCGCACCCAGTTCCGAAGCAGTGTCTCCTTGAGGACATTGTGCAGCGGTACCGTGGAGGACTCTCTAGGTGGTGATGGATAGTCGAGGACCTCGAGCATCTCGGCCCTCGGCTCTTCCACAGAGACCACGGGAAAGGGAATGCTGATAGACATATCCCGCACAAAGGAGGCAAAGGAGAGACTCTCAGGAGGCGAGAGCTTCCTCTCCGGTGAAGGCGTGGGGTCCGAGGGAAGGCCCGTAGACTCCTCTGAGGAGAAATATCTAGGGTCCTCCTCTTCCCCCCACGAGTCCTCATCCTCGGTATCGGACATAAGCTCATGTAGCTGAGTCCTGAACCGGGCCCGGCTCAACGTCGAGGCACCAAGGTCTCGGTGTCGTCGAGCGGTGGGCTCCCGCGTCGGCGGGGACGGAGCTCCCTCCATCGACGTCGACGGGGACTCCACCTGCGTGGCAGTCGAGACCGGCACCGCAAGCGGCGGCGGTGTCGACTGCCCCGGCGCCGGGCTAGAGCTCGCCGGCGCCACAGTCATCGGCGCCGAGGGCGCAAGCACCCCCGGCGCCGGCACAGCCTGGCGCATCAGCCCTTCCAGGATCCCCGGAAGGATGGCTCTGAGGCACTCGTCCAGGCCCGCTGCCGGGAAAGGCGGTGGGGCCGGTAGGGGTGTCGGTGCCAGAATCTGATGGGAGCCAGGAGACGACACCGAGGTGCCGGGACCCTGTTGCGTCGGCACCTCTATCACCGACGGGGATCTCTCCTCTCGATGGAGACGCTTCGGCGTCGACTCCTCTCCGATATGCATCGAGGGCGACCGGTGACGGCGCTTCTTATCCTTCTTCCGATGCCCGTCACCGGTGCCGGGAGGCATGGAGGAGGAGGATGACGATCCCCCTCGGTCTCGAGGGACCGGGTCAGACAGGGTTCGGTCCCGTGGGCCATGGGCTGAGGGAGTGACCGGGGCCGACTGCCCACGCGGCCTTTCACCTCTACCCTCACCGGCGGACCGGCGGGCCGACGGGACCTGTTCTCCTGGGGTCGATGCCATCGGTGCCGATGTCTCGGGCATCGATACCGGTACCGAAGGGCCGGGCGTCGATACCGATGCCGTCGAGGTCGACGTCGAGGGGCCGGCGCAAGTTCCAAAAATACGGTCCCGTTGAACTTGCCTCGCAACCTGAGTCCGTTTCCGGAGACCGAGACACAGGGGACACGACTTGAAATTGTGCTCCGGCCCGAGGCACTGGAGGCACCAAGCGTGGGTGTCGGTCTGCGAGATGGGCCGGCCGCACCGACCACACTTCTTAAATCCACTCGGGACCTTCGAGGACATCGACGGAAAAATCGCGTCGGCGAAATTAAAGTCGTCGATGGTGGCGGAAATCACACCTCGAAAAAGAAAACGACCGTGCGGCCACTAGGCCGCAACGCAACGTCCCCGCTGGAAGCGAGGGAAAATGGGAGCGCGTGCTCCTTCTTTTTTTTTTTTTTTCGAAAAGAAAAGTGGAGCGCGCGGCAACTAAATAAAAGAAGAAATAAAAGAAGAAGTTCGCGTAAACGCGACGGTTTTCCGGGGCTGAAAAAGAGAGAGCGGCACAGGCACGACTCTCTCCAGGCGCGGAAAAAAAGGAACTGGCGGGAGCGGTCGCGCACGGGCGGGAAGACGGCCTCGCATGCGCGGTGGGCGTGCCCTGCGTGCCGACCGTCCCGCGAAGCTTTTTTCCGGTTGGTGGGGGCTGCCGCGGACGTCACCCCAGTCGTGAGAACAAGCAGCCTGCTTATCCTCAGAGAAACAAGGGAAATTGTAGTCCATGCCACTTCTAAATTGAGCCAAGCCACAGAGGCCACAGGCAACTGAGAGTAGGGGAAGGACCCAGCCTCACCAGGTGTCAACCTAGCTGGCAGATGAGGGACCCAGCATCACTAAGTGTCATCTTGGCGAAGCCAAAATCAAGATACCAGCATAGGCCTAGCTCAACTGTCACCCAAACGAGCTGGGAAAGGAGCGGCCAGCAGGCACCAAGAGGAGCTGCATGATCCATCCACTAGGAGACAGAGAAAACACTGAACACTGCAGGCTGCACAATACCCTTAAGGTGCAAATTACTTAGAACTACTTACTCTCCTTCCGCTGGTGGATGGACACAACCCATTACTCTGGACTGGTCTGGTATAGATGACAAGGAACCTCCATTCTAGCAATCTCTCTCCCCCTACTACCCATATGCAGTGAGCTGTGAATGGCTCATGGGCTGCAACAAGTGTGATGGTTTGAATGCCAGGCCCTAAATATGTTGAGGTTACCAGCACCACCCCTGGTCATCATTGTAGCAATACCTAATCATAAATCTTTCAAAGTAATATCCTGTTGCTTCCCTTCAGACACTGGGAGCTAAGATCCTTCCAAAGAATAACACTTTAGGAAAACTAGAATGTCAGTACTGGAGAAGGAGTCACAGTTCCCAGACTGCCAATGCCTAAGGGAGAAGAGGTAACTACTTGCGAGTCTCCTGACAGACCAGGGAGGGAAAAGAAGCATGCACTCAAAGGAACAAAGACACCACAACTGGAGGGAGTACCCATGCTCCCTTAGTGCCAGATGTTGTCAAAGGACTAAGTACTTGTCTATAGTGCTGGGCACAGTTGGAACAGCTGTCTTAGCTCTAGCTTTCTGCTTCCCCATATTTAATTCCAACAAATTAAAAAACTCTCAAGTCATCTTCTTAGGTGCTCTTCAGTGTTCCAAGGTGCTTCCAGCGGCTAGGGCATGCCGAGTCCGGCATCTTACCCCTCTCTTTAACCCCCTCCTGCCCATGGTCTGGCATCTGTTACTCTCTGTGAACCTCTCCCTCACACCATGTTATACCTTAAATGGTGTCACTCCCTGAGTCTACAGCTCACCAGTAGAAGAAGCAATTCACCTGCACTGCTGGGAGCCAGTCCTTGAACCTTTCCTCTGTGGAGTCTCACCCCTGTGGGCACAGATAGTTATGTCAGAAGGGGAAGGACACCGCACAGGTGAATTGTTGCCACCACCAACAAACTATAAACTCGGGGATAAACACTTAAGGTATAATGTGGGGTGGGAAGGGGTGGGGGTAGGGGTAGGGGTTCAAAGTGTAGAGCAGATGCTGGACCATGAGGGGGTGGGGCCTACCAAACTTGTCTGCACAGGGCCCCAAAAGTGCTATGGCCAGCCATGCTTTCAGGGACCAGCACACTACTGGGCTCATTTTCGAAAGCGAAAGACGCCCATCTTTTGACATAAATCGGAAGTTGGGCGTCCTTCTCACAGGGTCGTCCAAATCGATATAATCGAAAGCCGATTTTGGACATCCCCAACTGCTTTCCATCACAGGGACGGCCAAAGTTCAAGGAGGCATATCGGAGACGTAGCAAAGACGGGACTTGGGCGTGCCTAACACTAGGACGTCCTCGACCCATAATCGAAAGAAACAAGGACGTCCCTGACAAACACTTGGACGACTTTACCTGGTTGTGTTTTTCTTACGACCAAGGCACAAAAAGGTGCCCGAAATGACCAGATGACCACCGGAGGGAATCGGGGATGACCTCCCCTTACTCCCCCAGTGGACACTAACCCCCTCCCACCCTCAAAAAATATCTTTAAAAATATTGATTGCCAACCTCTATGCCAGCCTCAGATGTCATACTCAGCTCCATCACAGCAGTATGCAGGTCCCTGGAGCAGTTTTAGTGGGTGCAGTGCACTTCAGGCAGGCGGACCCAGGCGCATCCCCCCCCCCCCCCCCCACCTGTTACGTTTCTGCAGGAAACAGCGAGCCCTCCAAAACCTACCACAAACCCACTGTACCCACATCTAGGTGCCCCCCTTCACCCGTAAGGGCTATGGTAGTGGTGTACAGTTGTGGGTAGGGGGTTTTAGGGGAGATTTGGGGGTTCAGCACACAAGGTAAGGGAGCTATGTACCTGGGAGCAATTTATGAAGTCCACTGAAGTGCCCCCTAGGGTACCCAGTCGGTGTCCTAGCATGTCAGGGGTACCAGTGCACTAGAAATGCTGGCTCCTCCCATGACCAAATGGCTTGCATTTGTTCGTTTCTGAGATGAACATCCTTGGTTTCGATTATCGCCGAAAATCAGAAATGACCAAGTCTAGGGACGACCATCTCTAAAGACAACCAAATTTCAGGATTTGGGTGTCCCTGACCGTATTATCGAAACGAAAGATGGGCGTCCAGCTTGTTTCGAAAATATGGGTTTCCTTGCCCCTGGATGGGGACGTTTTGCAAGGACATCCTCATCAAAACTTGGAAGTCCCTTTCGAAAATGCCCCTCTATGTCAACAACTCCTCCCACTCACAATAGCTTCATGATCTTATAGGTCTTAAAAGGCTCCCGCTGAAGTCAGGGCCAGATGGCCACAAGAATGTCAAACAGATAGCACCAGTTCTCGCTTCAGGCACCAGCATGCTATAAGTTAACATCTCTTCCCCCAACATATCTGTTTGAACTATTTTTTATAGTTGTGTTGACTATGTAAACAAAACAAATATATTAAAAAATAATTAAAGTAAAAAAATAAATGTAGGTGTGCAAAAATAGTATACTAACTTATCACATTATATACATTATCATCTGAAGTAACAATGTCTGGTTAAAATATTACTTACCATGATCCTGCTCCTTCAGTGCCTCTATATCAAGACTTTCGTTTTCTTTGAAAAACAGACGAAATCTTTCAAAAGTATCTGCATATATGTTGGCAGCTTCAAATGCTGATTGAATAGATTCCTAAAATTGTAAAAAAGTTAATTTATATACATGCATTCTTAAATTAGTTCATCCATGCCAGAAGAATTAAAGGATAAGAATAAGGGATCCCTATTTGCAAAAACTGAAGGGATTGCAAAAATATGACAAGTGGCACCAGAGGTCATGGAGGTAACTAAAGGGATCATCTGCATGAAGCAGTGATTATGAGTTTTAACATCAGAGGTACAGTGGTGGAAATAAGTATTTGATCCCTTGCTGATTTTGTAAGTTTGCCCACTGACAAAGACATGAGCAGCCCATAATTGAAGGGTAGGTTATTGGTAACAGTGAGAGATAGCACATCACAAATTAAATCCGGAAAATCACATTGTGGAAAGTATATGAATTTATTTGCATTCTGCAGAGGGAAATAAGTATTTGATCTCCCACCAACCAGTAAGAGATCTGGCCCCTACAGACCAGGTAGATGCTCCAAATCAACTCGTTACCTGCATGACAGACAGCTGTCGGCAATGGTCACCTGTATGAAAGAAACCTGTCCACAGACTCAGTGAATCAGTCAGACTCTAACCTCTACAAAATGGCCAAGAGCAAGGAGCTGTCTAAGGATGTCAGGGACAAGATCATACACCTGCACAAGGCTGGAATGGGCTACAAAACCATCAGTAAGACGCTGGGCGAGAAGGAGACAACTGTTGGTGCCATAGTAAGAAAATGGAAGAAGTACAAAATGACTGTCAATCGACAAAGATCTGGGGCTCCACGCAAATCTCACCTCGTGGGGTATCCTTGATCATGAGGAAGGTTAGAAATCAGCCTACAACTACAAGGGGGGAACTTGTCAATGATCTCAAGGCAGCTGGGACCACTGTCACCACGAAAACCATTGGTAACACATTACGACATAACGGATTGCAATCCTGCAGTGCCCGCAAGGTCCCCCTGCTCCGGAAGGCACATGTGACGGCCCGTCTGAAGTTTGCCAGTGAACACCTGGATGATGCCGAGAGTGATTGGGAGAAGGTGCTGTGGTCAGATGAGACAAAAATTGAGCTCTTTGGCATGAACTCAACTCGCCATGTTTGGAGGAAGAGAAATGCTGCCTATGACCCAAAGAACACCGTCCCCACTGTCAAGCATGGAGGTGGAAATGTTATGTTTTGGGGGCGTTTCTCTGCTAAGGGCACAGGACTACTTCACCGCATCAATGGGAGAATGGATGGGGCCATGTACCGTACAATTCTGAGTGACAACCTCCTTCCCTCCGCCAGGGCCTTAAAAATGGGTCGTGGCTGGGTCTTCCAGCACGACAATGACCCAAAACATACAGCCAAGGCAACAAAGGAGTGGCTCAGGAAGAAGCACATTAGGGTCATGGAGTGGCCTAGCCAGTCACCAGACCTTAATCCCATTGAAAACTTATGGAGGGAGCTGAAGCTGCGAGTTGCCAAGCGACAGCCCAGAACTCTTAATGATTTAGAGATGATCTGCAAAGAGGAGTGGACCAAAATTCCTCCTGACATGTGTGCAAACCTCATCATCAACTACAGAAGACGTCTGACCGCTGTGCTTGCCAACAAGGGTTTTGCCACCAAGTATTAGGTCTTGTTTGCCAGAGGGATTAAATACTTATTTCCCTCTGCAGAATGCAAATAAATTCATATACTTTCCACAATGTGATTTTCCGGATTTAATTTGTGATGTGCTATCTCTCACTGTTACCAATAACCTACCCTTCAATTATGGGCTGCTCATGTCTTTGTCAGTGGGCAAACTTACAAAATCAGCAAGGGATCAAATACTTATTTCCACCACTGTATGATTGCAACAAATTTCTAAGAAGGCATTGGATTAACCTGCATGGAACAGCATTTATGGCCCTAATAGTTCACGTTTTCTAGAAGGCATTTGGATTGCCTGTAAGGAGCAGCAGTTACAACCATAACAGCAGAGCTACAACTCCAACAGACTTCAAAAAAGGTGCGGGGCAAAGTGTGGATAAAACCCAAATTTCAGGAAACATTAAAATGACAGATGTTTGGAACAATGGCTTCACAATTTGTAGTAACTATCTGGATCATTAGAAAACTTGATAAACCAATGCAGAATACAGGAGAGGCAAGTCCAGTCACAGAAGCAGGTGAGAACAAACAAAGCAGAGAAATACCAAATTAGCTAGAGCTAAACAAACTTTGGAGCCTTTTTACCAAACCACTGTAAAAAATTTAGTTACTGTGGCTTAATGTGGAATTTTACCGCGAAATAGCTGCATCTTTTAATGTGGCACCTATTAAGGTTGTTCATATTATTTTCTATCGCAGGTCATGCATTAACATCCAGATTAATGTGCAGTGCCTGCTCCTGGTTAACATGGAAGCACTCAGTGCTTTCTTATATAGGAGGCAGTAAGTGGTCCTGCATTAACTCCACATTACGCAGTTAGCATGCAGTAAGTGTAACACATTAATTGCCAAATTCCTTCCATGCCCACTCTTTTTCTCATGCAACATCCAATGACACACAAAAAAAAAACAATACATGGATTGCCACAGGCTAACTGCAAAAATACCACAAAGCCTTTAATGTGGCTGTGCATTAGCAGTTATTGAGTGCTATAACATGTGTTACATGCTTTTTGTGGTTTACTACAAGGGCCCCTTTATTTTGAAACCAATTAAAAAACAAAGTAAATGTATATTATCAATAGCTCAATGAAGGGAAACCCATAAAGAAGTCCACTAGCGCAGTAAGTTAGATAGCATAGATAGTGTGCGCCAAAACAGCACTACCACTGTGCATAGGGTTACCATATGGCTCCAGAAAAAGAAGGACAAATTGAACCAGTCTGGATTTTACTTCCATTGCTTTCAATGGAAGTAAAATCCGGACTGGCTCAATCTGTCCTCTTTTTTTCTGGAGCCATATGGTAACCCTAACTGTGTGTGCTGTTTCCTATGGTACAAAATAATTTTCTATTTTCTACCACGGGGGGGGGGGGGGGGGGGGGGGCTGTTCCAGGCGGTAACTGGCAGCACACTGCCCAATTATCACCAGGTTAGTATATGAGCCCTTATCGCCTACTAAATAGGTAGCGATAAAGGCTCAGGCAGTAAATGGCCATGCTCTAATTTTAATATGAATGCACGGCCATTTAATGCTTCATTGGAAAAAAGGCCTTTTTCCCTGCGGTAAAAAGTGGCCTACAGGTGGCACTTTCATTATGAAAAGGTTGCTTTTATCAGGTGCCACTTTGGTAGTGATTAGTTTTATAAACATCTGAAGCAGGTGGCTACATGGGTTGTCTTCTAGTGAGCTGTTGATAATATACCTTTACTTCGATTTTACTTGTTTGGAAAATAAAGTTTTTGTTTAGTATCTGCTAGTTTGATATTTTTCCGCTTTGTTTTCATTAGAAAACTTGATAATATTGTAGGAGTGGACCACTGAACACTGGATACTACTAGACCAACAAGACCACCTCAAGCTCTGTGCATACTACTGATGGACTTTTACTACCTCTGTTTCTACTACCTCTGTTTCTGCCCTTATGGGGCATACTCCATACTTGAATGTATTAGGCATTTAAGTTCTCTTGTATTGTGCCTTAATCAGCTCCTGCTGCCTTAATGCCTATCTGAGGGAGACAGAATGCAGATGCTTTAGATCAACAGCTTGTAATTTGAGTCAGCAAGGCTTGCACACAGAAACCAGCCTGCCCATAGATGCTATGTGAATAGATGGCCTTGGAGGGTGTTGCCAACCCCCACCCTGCATCTCTGTGCCTAACGAACCTTATCTCCTCAGCCAGAAAGGAGCATTGTATTATGACGTGTGTATGTAGAGCAGGATGCTGAGTTTCGTTTCCCTAGCCAGTATCATTTCAGTATTATGACGTGTGTATGTACTGTGAACTACAAATGTGTAATGTGAGAACTACAAATGTGTACTGCGCATGTCAACTGTGATGTATAGGGGGCCTAATGCGCAGGCCCAGCAGGGAAGTATAAATGTAAGTGTCGGATGATTTCTGACACACAGTATCCTGAGAGAGAACTCAGTGCTGTTCATTGCTAGCAATAAAAGCTGCATTGCTTTGGAACCAATTTGCCTTTTGTCTTCTGATTCGCTTAGCTGTTTCATTGGCGAGCCAGCCAGGAGTGTTTACAAAAGGGAAATCGGATTATATTCTTTCCCCTCCCCACTGCAGCCGGATTGGGTCCCCGACCCCCCTCCCGAGAAGGTGGTGAGTGGCCACCGCTGACTTCAGCGTCCATCTCCCGGCGGAGGGCCGATCGATTCCGGCCGACTGGAAGTGGGGCTGTGTGGTTCCGGCAAGGCATCTTTCTTTTTCTTTTCTTCTTTTTTTTCTCTCTGGAGAGACGCGCACCGACGGCGTGGCCTGCAACGACGACGACAGACAGGCGAGTATACTCAACGTAGTGACCGGCCCAGTAAAGGACCGAAGAAGAGGCTTGATCACCCTCTTAGCCAGTGACTAATACGGACTAGGTCCCGAAACTCACTAGGCTCTTGGGCGAAGAAACCGAACGGGAGGGTTTCTTGTGGCGTATGAAAGTTGTGTGTGTGGGCTTGCATTTCCGGGCTGGGCGACCACGTCCCGGTCAGGCCGAGTGTTGACCCTTTTGTGTCCGGTGGAACGAGACCCCTTACTCCTCCACCATCCTTTTCCCCCTTTGTCTGTCTCCTATCCTTTGGCACTCAGGTTAGGATGGGCGGGGGTGGATCCACACCGTTAGACTTAATGACGGAACACTTTAGCGAAGTGTTTGACCAAGATAAATGTAGTAGGGCCGGGATGATACAGCGATGTCAATTTATGTGGCCTGGACTGGGGATTGCTGAATGGCCCCCGGAAGGGTCATTTGAGTATGAGAAGGTGGCGGCGGTCATGAATATTGTTATAGTTGAGGGCAACCCAGGCTGTCCCGGGGACATTCCGTATATAGAAGCGTGGCTAGATGTAGTCCGGGACCCGCCGGATTGTGCCCAACGTAAGGTAGAAAAGGCCGCCCTCATGGTGGTAAACCAGAGGAAAGGGCGAAAAACTAAACTCAAAGCCCTGAAAGCCCCTGCCTTCGCTCTCCAAAGCCCGGCAACCGTTGCCGTCCCGAAGGCCGCAGGGACCGCCCCCATAAGGCCGACCGCCCCCAGCATTGAAGCCCCAGAAACCATGCCCCGCGCTACCATCCTTAAGACCGAGGCCACACCCCGTGCTACCAGTACACATCCCAGAACGAAACCCCTGAAGGGAACCCGAGGGAAAGTTCAGGGCTCGGCCGAAAAGATACCTCCGAAGGCCCCAATACTTGCTAAGACGGAGGCCTATGAAGATGATGTTGCGCCCCCTCCCTACACCCCCATATATCCCGACCTCGCGGACTTGGCAGAGGGCCAGGATAACGCCGAGGCCTCCGAGTCCGAATCGGACGCTGAAGACACTTCCCGGCCAAACCCACCCGAGATAACAGGTGCAGGTCCGGCAACCTCCAGGAAGAGCCAAAGGGTAGTAAAGAGAATTACTCGATTCCCCCAATCGAGTCCGATAAGCACCCTCCCCTCCAACCGGACAGCGGAAGTGACCGACCTATACCCGGTCCGGCAGTCCACGACCTATACCCCTAACCCGGCGGCAGGAGCCCAGCCCATCCAGTCGACCGTCTACAGCCACGTTCCCTTCTCCAGCGCCGACCTGTACAACTGGAAACTGCATGGGCCTTCGTATGACCAGAAACCCGAACAGCTGATAGAGCTGGTGGAAGGCATCATATACAGTTATAATCCCACATGGGGTGACCTCAGGCAGTTGAGCGCCCACATTCTGACCTCTGAAGAACGCCGTCTCTTACAACAGAATATGGAACAAGCCGTCCGGGACGCTAACCCGGGCCATGCCAACTTGCAGAACCTCTTGAACACGGAAGTGCCCACCGCGGTCCCTGCGTGGGACTACCGAACCGATGAAGGCCAAGCCATCATCCGCCGGTATCAGCAGGCATACCTGGCAGCCCTAAAAAAGGGGAAACAGAAGATTACCAATATGGGAAAAATCCACAATATAGTCCAGCAGAAGAACGAAAGCCCAGGAGATTTCCTTGAACGCCTTATGGACGCATTTAGAAGACATAGCCCGATAAATCCCGAAGATCCCAAAAACGTCCCTACAGTGGTCATGAGTTTTGTTAGCCAGTCAGCACCAGACATAAGAAGAAAACTCCAGAGGACTGAAGGATTTGAAGGAATGAGTATCAGCCAACTGAAAGCTATAGCTGATCGTGTATTCGGATACCGTGATCAGGAAGAGAAGACCGAAGCCCGGAAGGAGTCAACCAGACGGATGCGCGAGAATGCGGATGTGCTGGCCACGGTGCTGGAAGAACGCCTGGGGTCTAGACCGCGTGGCAGGGGCAGAGGCCGAAGGGGCCGGGGGGCACGGTCCCCCATAGGACTCAATCAGTGCGCCAATTGCCGAGAAGAAGGGCACTGGTGGGCGGACTGCCCGGAGAAGCCACGAGACCAGAAGAGAGAGGAGAAGGACGACAATCGCCCACGAGGCCCCAGACAAGGACAACGAGGACGGGGCCGAGGCCGGGGGCGTACCGAAAACCAAGAATGGCAGATGGCCCTTGACGCGACTCGGGACCACACGGCATGAAGGGACCGGGAGGGCAGAGTCCCCACTGACCCTCTGGTGGAAATCCGAGTGGGGACGCAATTGATGAAGGCCCTCCTAGACACTGGGGCCCAGCGATCTGTTATCACCACGGCCATCGCCCCGGCCACGAAAGAAACCATACCGATTGTGGGTGCCTCTGGGAAGTCACTCACGGCTCCCCTCCTCAAGGAACGCCAAGTCCAGATCGGAGGGACGATGGTGTCTCACCAGTTCATCCATATCCCCGAATGTCCAGTCCCCCTGATTGGCCGCGACCTACTGTGCAAACTCCAAGCCACCTTGAAGTTTAAAACCACGGGTGAAGTGGAAGCTCATTTTGAAGACCAACCGGTGGCGCTCATCTGCCCTGTGCGGGAAGAATGGAGACTACATGCCCCCCTGATTGCAGGCCCTGACGACTGTCGTTACTGCCAGGACACCCCTTTCGCACGGCAGAGGAGGGGGACCTAATGGCTGGGGTAACCAACGTATGGGCAGAAGTGAACCCCGGTGGACTGGCCGTTAACGCCATCCCCATCTGGATTGAGCTCAAACCAAATGCTCAAGTCGTCAACCAAGGACAATATCACATCCCTTATGCAGCCCGGCATAGTATGCAAACACACCTACAGAAACTCCTTCAACAAGGGGTCCTTAAACCGGTCAGATCTGCTTGGAACACCCCACTACTGCCCGTGAAGAAGCCAGGAACAACATCAGAGTACAGGCCCGTCCAAGACCTGAGGAAGGTCAACAACCAGGTGGCCGACATAGTTGCCCTCGTACCGAACCCCTACTCCATCCTAGCCCAAGTGCCATCCCAGACCAAGTGGTATAGTGTCATTGATTTGAAGGACGCCTTCTTCTCCATTCCTCTTGCTGCCGACAGCCAGAAGTTGTTTGCCTTCACGTGGGAAGACTTACAGACTGGGAATAAGCAGCAATTCACATGGACCCGGCTTCCCCAGGGATTCAAGAACTCGCCTACCCTCTTTGGGAACCAACTTGCTCAGGACCTGAAAACGTACCAGGACGAGTACGGGCCGGTCGTCCAATACGTGGATGACCTGTTGGTGGCCCGTGAAACGTACACGGACTGTGCAGAAGCTACCCTTTACCTCTTGAAAACCCTGGAAGCCCAGGGGTACCGGGCCAGTCGCAAAAAGGCCCAGATATGCGAGATCGAAGTCGAGTATCTGGGGTTTTGCCTCCGAGAAGGAACCCGAAGGCTCGGTACCCCCCCGAACCCAAGCCATTCGCAACCAACCCACTCCTGCGAATAAGAAGGAATTGCGGGCACTCCTCGGAGCCGCTGGATACTGCCGGATCTGGGTCATCAACTTCGCTGTCCTGACCCAAGACTTGTACGCCAAACTGAAAGGACCTGAACTCGAGGGCCAAAATCTCCAGTGGGAGAAACACGAACTGAAAGCCCTTCAGGACCTCAAGGAGGCCCTTGTGGCCCCACCAGCGCTCGGACTGCCAGACGTGACTAAGCCGTTCCACTTGTTCATCGACGAAAAGAAGGGATTGGCACTTGGAGTCCTCACCCAACTGGTCGGCACCTGGCAACGCCCTGTAGCATATCTCTCCAAGGGAATGGACAACGTAGCACGAGGATGGCCGGGGTGCCTTCGAAGTATTGCGGCGGCCTGTCTGCTGATACACGAGGCCAATAAGCTCACCTTCGGCCAAACACTCTTTGTAACTACGCCCCACACCATCCGCGGCCTACTCGAGAGCCACGGACCCAGATGGATGACCAACTCCCGATTGGTCAAATACCAAGCCCTCCTGTGCGACACAACTAACCTTAATCCCGCTACTTTCCTTCCGGCCCCTGAACCACCACTCCACGACTGTGAAGAGGTAATGGCCACTGTGCACTCGAGCAGACCTGACCTGAAGGACCAACCCTGGCAAGGGGGCATCACCCTGTTCACCGATGGGAGCAGCCAAGTAATAGAGGGAATTCGAAGAGCTGGCTATGCTGTTGTGTCTGAGGACCATGTGATCGAGGCTATGGCTCTGCCGCCCGGGACGTCAGCCCAGAAGGCGGAACTGATTGCCCTCACCAGAGCCCTCCTGTGGGCTGAAGGAAAGGTTGTTAACATCTACACAGATTCCAAATACGCCTTCCTCACCCTCCAGGTGCACGGGGCCTTGTACAAAGAGAGAGGATATCTAACCGCTGAAGGGAAGGGACTCGCAAACGCCACTGAGATCTGCCAACTACTCGAGTCAGTGTGGAAGCCAAAGAAAGTAGCTGTGATGCATTGTAGGGCCCACACCGGCCGGACGGACCCTATTGCCCGGGGAAACCAACGGGCGGATGATGCCGCAAAAAGGGCAAGTCAACTCCCTTACCTCTCTCATTCCTCTGACCCCGTACTCGTCGTTCACCTCCCCACGGAGACCCCCATCTATGCCCCACAAGAGACTGAGTGGGCCCGGCAAGAGGGCCTGGAGTCACGCAATGGCTGGTGGGTACTACAGGATGGGCGCATATGGATACCCGAAGCCTTGGCCTGGACGGTGGCCAAGGAGGCTCACGACCGCACCCACCTGGGCAGGGACGCCCTGGGGCGCCTACTCGAGAAGACCTACTACATCAACAAACTGTCCCTGTGGACCAAAAATGCTTCCAGCCAATGCGCAACTTGTGCTCGGAACAACCCAAGAACGGGGCCCGGTCCTACGCCAGGACATGTTCTCCGAGGCACTAGCCCGTTCCACGTCTGCCAGATTGACTTCACACATATGCCCCCAGCCCGGGGCTATAAAGCCATCCTTGTCGCCGTGTGTACCTACACCGGATGGATTGAAGCCCAGCCCACCAGAACGGAAATGGCTAAAGAAGTCACCTCCTTATTGATCCATCACATCCTGCCGAGATACGGCCTCCCCAAGCAGATAAACTCCGACAACGGCCCTGCATTTGCCAGCGAAGTTACACAACAGCTCAGTACAAGACTGAGCCTCGATTGGAAGTTGCATTGTGCTTGGAGACCCCAGAGCAGTGGAATAGTGGAGAGAGCTAACCGATCCCTGAAGAACCAGCTAGCCAAGCTATGCCAAGAGGCCAAAGCCAAATGGCCCGACCTGCTCCCACTGGCCTTGCTGCATCTTAGGTGTACCCCCAAGGCTACAGGCCTTACTCCTTACGAGATGATGTACGCCAGGCCACCACCACTACCCTCCTTTCCCGACTCCTTGCAGATACAGGGCGAGAGCTCCTTAGTGAAACAGATGAAGGCCCTGCGCGAGGTAGTGCAGGACATCCAACAGTACACTGAGAGTGTAGGTCCCCTGGTCCTTACTAGTCCTACACACCAGTTTAGGGTGGGGGATGAAGTCTGGGTAAAGGAGTGGGATGAATCTGACTGTCTAAAGCCCAAGTGGAAAGGGCCCTCCCTTGCTCTCCTAACTACCCCAACCGCTGTTAAAATTGCAGGAAGTCCCGTGTGGATACATTGGACCAGGCTGAAACCCGCTGCGCCTACCGGCGGCACACCCAAAGTTTGGACTGCCCGTCAACATCCTGACGCTCCACTACGGCTGACCCTGACGAGGAAGTGAACCGGGTCCATGCCTGCCCAGCAACAGGAGCTCAGCTTTTGGACCCACTGCGTCTTTGGCTCTGTGTTTATTGCAGCCTTCATCCTGAGCCTCATTATCTTCTTACTGCAAAGGCTCGGATACCTCCCACCGTATATATGATGCTGAACCTACTCCTCCTCCTTTGCTCAGTCCCGAGCCATCACACCACCCTGAGCCAGAACTGTGGCTACCCTTACCTTTGACGTTTGTGTTGCTATAGACAGACACCCCTGGTCCCACAAGTGCGGAAGTCTAGCTTGGCGCAAGGCCTACGCGAATGATCACAAGTATGTTTGCCCCCTTACCTTAGACGGAAGATATGGATCCCCTTGGTCTTGGCTACCTTGCGCAGCGGACACCCGAACCTCGGGATGGGAATGAGTGTGTGCCTATACAGGAGGCGGATACCCCGGATGTCCCGGTCTAGGTGAAATTCGCAGGGGCTCTGGCAACACCGTGCTCCTTGAATGGCCGCTAAGGGGACCTGGGACCCCCTGGAGACAAACTTGGGGTTTTGGCATCGATGGGGCCGGAATGGACCCTATAACCTTCATCACTATCAGCCAGAGCCTTGAGGAGAAGGCACCCACACACTATCAGACCACGGTTGTCGGGTACCAGGACGTATTCGACGAAATTGCTCGCGCTGAGGAGGCAGCGACTAAGTTCCCCATTTCTCCCGAAGCTCGGAACATGTTCCTCAACCTGGCCGAAAACATTGCCCTCTCCCTAGGAATTGCCAACTGTTTCGTCTGTGGAGGCACCGATATGGGGTGAACAATGGCCATGGGAAGCGAAGGAGATTCACCAGCACATGTGGGACGCCCTCAACGCCACCAACATTACCTTTCCCCAACGTCCGAGGCCCTATGAGTGGGCCCTGAGGACCAACATCATAGGTACCCTCTGCGCTAGCCGGGCTCCCTCGAAACGATATTCCGTCCCTGTTGGAGACTCCGCTTGCACGGGAGTCCTTCAGTTTAATGGAAGCCGAACCACCTGGTGGCAAACGGACAATCTGCCTGCCCCGGTGCCCATTTGGACTGAACCTACTCTGAATACAACATGGACATACGGGGGAAATGCCTCCCTTAAATGGATAGCCCCGGAGGGCTACTACTACATTTGCGGCCGCAGGGCCTATGAACAGCTCCCGGCCCGCTGGTACGGCACCTGTCTCTTGGGCACCGTCCGACCTAGTTTCTTTCTCCTGCCCCTGCGCGTAGGCGAGACGTTAGGTATACCTCTCTATATGGAACAAGGGCCTGGAACCCTGGGCAAGCGTAAACGGTCCCCTCGAGACAGCAAGCCCAAGGTCCAGATAGGAGACTGGAAGGACAACGAGTGGCCACCAGAACATATCATTCATTACTATGGGCCGGCCACATGGGCTGAAGATGGCACGTATGGGTACCGTACCCCTATCTATATGCTGAATCGCATTATCTGTCTGCAAGCAGTGCTCGAAATACTCACTAACGACTCGGCCCTTGCACTTAACGTCCTGGCGCGACAAAACACCAAACTGATTACCGCAGTATACCAGAACCGCCTGGCTCTTGACTACCTCTTAGCCCAGGAGGGCGGGGTGTGCGGCAAATTTAATCTCAGCAACTGTTGCCTGCAGATTGATGACCAGAGTCACGTCATCAGGGAGATCACTGACCGGATGGTAAAGTTGGCCCACGTCCCTGTCCAAACCTGGAACAGCGCCTGGGATTGGACAGCCTCCTTAACCGACTGGCTACCAACCTCTGGGAGTCTCAAGAGTATCCTTGTCATGTGTGGCCTGTTCTTGTTGTCCTGCTTACTAATACCCTTGTCTTTCCCCCTTGTCTTCAGGTGTCTCCGCTCCACCATGGAAAGCATCGCCGACCGCCGGGCAGCCGCCCAACTTATGGCCCTCCAGATGTATTCCCCCATACCGCAATCCGATGTGGATGAAGCAGAACTCTGTTCTCCCGAGGCGATCAACGGGCCGACGCCTTTGTGACAGCACAAGTCCGGCTACAAAGGGGGGGGGGGACTCCACTAGGGACCCTCCGTCTCAACCCCGGCGAAGTAACCAGCGGCTGCGCAAAGGCCTAGGGCTCTCTTATTGCCTCTCCTTGCTAACTGTTCTTGTTTCTCTCTTCCTTTCCAGGGCTTCTGGAGATGATACTCTCCACCAGATTGGATGTTCAAGTATCAAAAGGGGGGAATTGTAGGAGTGGACCACTGAACACTGGATACTACTAGACCAACAAGACCACCTCAAGCTCTGTGCATACTACTGATGGACTTTTACTACCTCTGTTTCTACTACCTCTGTTTCTGCCCTTATGGGGCATACTCCATACTTGAATGTATTGGGCATTTAAGTTCTCTTGTATTGTGCCTTAATCAGCTCCTGCTGCCTTAATGCCTATCTGAGGGAGACAGAATGTAGATGCTTTAGATCAACAGCTTGTAATTTGAGTCAGCAAGGCTTGCACACAGAAACCAGCCTGCCCATAGATGCTATGTGAATAGATGGCCTTGGAGAGTGTTGCCAACCCCCACCCTGCATCTCTGTGCCTAACGAACCTTATCTCCTCAGCCAGAAAGGAGCATTGTATTATGTGTGTGTGTAGAGCAGAACGCTAAGTTTCGTTTCCCTAGCCAGTATCATTTCAGTATTATGACATGTGTATGTAGAGCAGGATGCTGAGTTTCGTTTCCCTAGCCAGTATCATTTCAGTATTATGACGTGTGTATGTACTGTGAACTACAAATGTGTAATGTGAGAACTACAAATGTGTACTGCGCATGTCAACTGTGATGTATAGGGGGCCTAATGCGCAGGCCCAGCAGGGAAGTATAAATGTAAGTGTCGGATGATTTCTGACACACAGTATCCTGAGAGAGAACTCAGTGCTGTTCATTGCTAGAAATAAAAGCTGCATTGCTTTGGAACCAATTTGCCTTTTGTCTTCTGATTCGCTTAGCTGTTTCAATATGACATTGAGGAAGAACTAGGTGTTGTAAAAAGGATAGGAACAGGATATAGGTTCAGATATGGTAGATGAAGTGTTAGTATTGAGTTGAGTATGGGAATTTATATGTTCATCTAGTCAAAGTGTAAGATCATCCATAGACATATGAGATGGACAAAGTGGCAGATGAGATGGACCCAGCTGATCTATTCTGTCATTCTCAAAGTGTTCACCACCACCAGCTAAACAAGACTCGGATATTTAATGTGGGCACCAGTGTCAATACCCAAAGTTTATGCAGTTGTGGCTGATATTTAATGTCATACCCACATCTAAATAGGCAAAGTTGGAAGTGCTATTTATGTGGGCCTACCTGCTCAATATAATTTAACCAAGCAGAAACATTTTTCCCTGAGGGAATTTTTTCAAGACCTGATCTGAACATCTTATTATCCCTCTCCATATTTTTCTATTTTTTATTTAGATTTTGTTCACACCTTTTTCAGTAGTAGCTCAAGATGAGTTACATTCAGGTACACTACGTAAGTACACTACGCATTTCCCTGTCCCTGGAGGACTCACAATCTAATTTTTGCAACTAAATTAGGCTCCATGTGTCTTTATAGAATATTGCACAAATCTTCTAGAACATGTGCCTGGATTGAAGGTACAAACATTAGGCCCACTTGAGAGTAGGCACACCCAAGTTTATATTTAATGTGCAAAGTTCCACACACAAATTATAGAATAAAGTCAGTTGCACACATAAATCATTTATTTATTTATTTGAGGCTTACTATACCACCTAAACTGGCTTAGCAGGGCAGGGCGGTGTACATACTAAAATAACAACATGTAAGAAAAGGAAAAGAATTCCATTGATAAATAGAAAAGCATAACACTCATTCTTGAAAGAAGACCACAGACAAGCAAATTGGAAAAAGACTGGGGGGGGGGGGGGGGGGAGAGAGGGAATAACATAGCACAGAGAACACAGGGAAGGCAAACACCCCTTATGCCCCTTATGTATCTGGCACTCCGAACGCCTACACAAATAACAATTTAATAACAAGCTGATAATTGGTGTTAATGAGCAAAAATAGCCCACAATTGGCCTTACTTGGCACCAATTAGCAGTTATGAGTGCAGCTGCCCTTAGTCAGTATTCTATAATATATGCACACAAATCCTATCATGTGCACCTACTAGGGGGTGTGGCCATGGGAGGGGCATGGGCAGGTCAGGGGCATGCCTAGTAATTACATGTGCATGTTATAGATTACTAGCATTTATAAGCCTAACTGCCTACAGTTAGGCGAAAGAACTTACACCAGCCTTTGACATGGTATAAATGCTCATGCTTAAAGTTACCTTCCAGTAACAATACCCGGCTCCAAAAACAGTTAACAATTCTTCTCAATAAACTTTAAGAAAAGGGTTTTCTTTACTTTAAATCCTTTCAATATCAACTTATTTTGCAGATACAAAATTCTAGCTTCAAATTTCAAACTTCAAATACTTAGCTTGAAAGCTTCTTCTCAATGCTTGATTTCCCCATATAATATTGACGGGGACGGAGACTTGTTCAACAGACATGAACTCATGTTTCGCACAAAATGCTGTGTCAAAGATTGTCTCCACTATACAGGAATGGCAACATCTTCATAGCACTTTTCTTTAAAATATTTACAAAATATGTTAAAAGCTGGATCAATGACGAATACATGCCCACTCTAAGCCCAGCTTGACTTGATAATTTGAGCCACAGTACTGGTGACATGTGCATCCGATAGATCCAGTACTACTAACATAAAGGTTATTGAGAAGAATTGTTAACTGTTTTTGGAGCTGGGTATTGTTACTGCAAGATACAGCAACCCCCTCCATTGAGAGAAGCTATTGATACTACTAAAATTAGAGCATGCTTAAGTTAGGCACATATATGCAGATTTATGCTAGTATTCTATTACAGCAATTTCTTGGGTAATTGCTGCCATAGAGTCCGCACTTAGTGTGCTGTGTGCTGTATTCCAGCACCTAACTTTAGGTGCCCTTTCCTCAATCTACCTCATAGTGTGAAAGACTTAAACTATGCATACTTTTAAGTATGACCCTAATTTTATAAGAGTTCACTTACACACATGTAACTTGGTGTTTTATGAGATGACAAGCAGAGACATTCAGGCAGGAGAAGCCCATCACATAAAAATGAAATGAATTCTTTGCTTTGTCTTTCCCGATGAGGATATTGGGAAGATACCTACACCAGAAATAGTCTTTGAAAGGGTGATTTGAAGCAAATCACGGTGAGCCTGGAAGATGTAATAGAGCAAGATCAACTTGGTTTTGAAAAAGCTTAGAAAAATTCCAAACCTATTAATACTATTCTGTAAATCTCTCATTAAAATTGGCCACAGTACCTGTGGATGAAGCCTCCCTTTTTCCACCAGCCCAAGTACCTGTGGATGAAGCCTCCCTTCTCCCACCAGCCCAAGTGCAGTTTATGAGGGCAGCCAAAGCCCCCACTTCTCCCACAAACAGAAAGAAAATGCAGAGTCACTCTCCCCAGCATTTTCAGAAGTAATTTAAAACAGACATTTCAGTATGCCAGCAAGCTAATACTCTCATATACAGAGACTAGCAGATTTTCTGGTCACACCAGGGGTGCAGCTAAGGGGGGCATCGGGGGCCCTGGCCCCAAGCCCCCCAGTCCAATGTACAGCATAGGCGCCCAGTATACATCTTTGTTCGCCTGCTGCCTTCCCCTCTTCCCCCACCCTAAAGCTCAGGGCCGGTCTTAGCTAGTGTGGGGCCCTATGCAGACCAATTTGGTGGAGCCCCATCCTAGCCCCGCCCTACTGTAGCCCCGCCCCACCCTAGCTCCACCCCATTGATAAGATTATTCCATTTTTAGAACATTTTTCTATTTATGAAATTTCAAATAAAGACAAATGAAGCTAAACTTGTACAAAAAACTGATTGAGATAAGCACAATGCTATCATGAAACCTCCCCTCCCCAGAAATTATTCAGTTCAAGTCCACTACAATTAGTAGTTCCAATTCTCATAACAAAGGAGAATAAAGGAAAAATATTAAGAAAAGATTCAGTACTTTCAAATTCCCCTATTACTCTGTAACCCATATATGCAATAAAATAAAAATGAAATGAAAAGATATACAATAAAATAAAGTGATGTGTAAAATATAATGTACAATATAAAAATATATAGACCACCAAGGTATTAAAATTGTTTTAAAATATATACCACAACTCTCTGACTCAAGAAGACTCCGACTCTGTCTGTCATCCATAATTGTCTGACAACACACAGAAAAAAAATAAGTAAAAATAAAATAGACACAATTAATACCTTATACACCAATATACCAGCCATATGGAAAATGCAGATTGTCAACAATATGAAGCTAGCAAGGGATCATAATATCACAATTCTCATGTAGAGCCACAAAACACCCTTTTAGAGGTAGTGTGTCATGATTTAAGCTCTACACCCTTTCTGATGTTTGGTGCCACCTTAGTAAGGCCAACACACAATCTCTCCACTGCAAAACACTATACACAAACTTGTGCAAAAACACACTCATAACCTTAACAAACCATAAACAGCACTAATTCCAAGGACAGGACGAGCTACAACCTTATGCGTGGCGTTGAAAGGCAACTGTAATTACACCGGGCTCTAAAACACCAGTGCACAACCTAGTGAAAAAAAAAACAAAAAGGGCTGCAAACTATAGGCTAGCAGAATACTGCACCTTTCTTGATCACACCTGAAAAACACATGAAGGCAAAATACTGAACTGGAAAGTTACCTCAAGAAGTCAGACTCAGCATGCAGCAATACTACAAAAATTGAAACTTACATGAAAAATATCACAGATGCACATTTCCAAAAACTGACATATTCCAACTAATAAATCCTGAACAAAATAGTTTTTTCTACCTTTGTTGTCTGGTGACTTTGTTTTTCTGATCATGCTGGCTCAGTATCTGATTGTGCTGCTATCTGTCCTCTTAACTCCATTTCCAGGGCTTCCTTTCCATTTATTTCTTTACTTTCCGCCTTTCTTCTTCATTTCTTGCCCTACATCCGTAAGTAAAAGCTGGGTCCTCTGCAGACTTGACTGTCCAGTGGATCCAGCTTCTGCCTATTTTCTATATCCATGTGCACTTTTTCTCCTCTCTTCCTTTTCCCTCATCTCATCTCCTTCCTCACTCTTCCCTCGCCTCCATCCATGTCCAGCATTTCTTCTCTCTCCTCCATCCACCCATGTCCAGCGACCCTCCTGTCCCTCCTGCCATCCATCTATGTCCAGCAACCCCCCCGTACCCTCTGCCCTCCCCTGCCATCCACCTATGTCCATAAACCCCCTTCCCCTGCCATCCACCCATGTCCAGCGACCCTCCTGTCCCCCCTGCCCTCCCATGCCAACTGCCATCCACCTATGTCCAGAAACTCCCCTCCCCTGCCATCTACCCATGTCCAGCAACCCTCCTGACCTCCCTGCCCTCCCCTGCCATCCACCTATGTCCAGAAACCCCCTCCCCTGCCATCCACCCATGTCCAGCGACCCTCCTGTCCCCTCTGCCCTCCCCTGCCATCCACCTATGTCCAGAAACCCCCCTCCCCTGCCATCCACCCATGTCCAGCGACCCTTCTGTCCTCCCTGCCCGCACCTGCCATCCACCTATGTCCAGAAACCCCCCTCTCCTGCCATCTACCCATGTCCAGCGACCCTCCTGTCCTCCCTGCCCTCCTCTGCCATCCACCTATGTCCAGAAACCACCCTCCCCTCCATCCACCCATGTCCAGCGACCCTCCTGTCCCCCCTGTCCTCCCCTGCCAACTGCCATCCACCTATGTCCAGTAACCCCCCGTCCCCCCTGCCCTCCACCCATGTCCAACGACGTGACTCTCCTCGTTCCCCTGCTCCCCCTCCCTCCAGCCACCTGAGCCCCCCTCCCATCTGAGCCCCCCCCCTCCCCGACCCACCAAACGACCCGGCCGGCACCTCACCTGACCCAGCATTTTTTTAAAATCTCCAAACGGTGGTGCCTGCCTCTGAGTAAAAGAAGAAAAACCGCTTCGCAGTTCGTCCGTCGGCCGACCTTCCCTCATGTCCCGCCCTTGCGGAAGTTACATCAGAGAGCGGGAGGGAGGGGGAGCAGGGGAACGAGGAGAGTCACGTCGTTGGACATGGGTGGAGGGCAGGTGAGCAGCGGCGGTCCGGCGGCGAGGCAGAGTTGAGGCGCGCCGCGCGGGGCCCCCTTAGGCGTGGGGCCCTATGCGGCCACCTTGGTCGCCTCTGCCTAAGACCGGCCCTGCTAAAGCTCACCAGCCAGCATACAGATTTCCATCTTTTCTTCCAGCTACCACCAATGCCGACCCCTGCCCTGATGATAATTACAAAGCTGACAGCCGCGGGAGGTCATGGCTGTCTCCACGCTGCGGCTGCGGCTGCTTCCTTCCAGTCAGCCCCGCTTGCACTTACTCTGAAAAAAAGAGGAAGTATCAGAGGAGGCAGGGCTGGCCTGCAGGAAGAAGTCACAGTGTGCAGACTGCAGAGAGCCACAATCCCCCATGTCTGTGCTTTGCAATTATCACCCCAGCCGGCACTGGTGGCAGCCAGAGGGAAGGACGGAAAACAGTTGCATGCTGGTTGGGGGGGGGGGCCTTTACAGGAGGGAGAGAGAAACAATGTGGGGGCAGGAAGAGAAATGGGAGCAATGCTGGGGGGCAGGGAGAAAGACAGAAGCAATGTCGAGGTGCAGGGAGAGATACAGAAGAAATGCCATGGCGGGGGCAAGACTGGGAGCAATGGGGGGCAAGGAGAGAGACAGAAGCAAAGCTGGGGGGGCAGGGAGTGATACAGAAGCAATGCTGTGGCAGGGGTGAGACCGGAAGCAATTGGGGGGGGGGGGGCAAGGAGAGAGACAGGAGCAAGAAGGTTAGATTGAGAACAGGAGATGGTGTGAGCCCATTATATGGGCTGAAGCCAGTAGGCGAACATTGCCACCATTTTTGCTCACCCAAAACAATAGCAAAAGATTATAATGGACTGCCTATGCTTATTCCATCTGTAAAAAGTCAAAAGCTGTTCCAGTAAGATAGACAGTGCCTTAAAAAGTGGAGGTCAAAAGATTTACTTTTTACTTATTTGACAAATTTTTAATTTATTTGAAAGCTCCCCATATATAGATATAAATATCATGAAATAAAAATTGAATATGTCACGTCTGTGGCCGTGGCCACCCTCAGCCTTACCTTGTTTCTGGGGGTCAGCCTCTGTGCTGGCTTCTGTCTGTCTCTGTGTTAGTTTTGTCTCTGGCTCTGTGTGCTGATTACCTCGCTAGACTTCACCTGTGTGGGCTATGCCTTTCTGGGGAGCCAGCATCTAAGATGGCTGCCGCCTACTTTGTGCCAGCTTCCAAGATGGCTCCTGCTTGTCTTTCCTGTGTGTTCACTTCCTATGTGTTCCCAGCCTCCCCTTGGTATGAGTGTGTTTCCTGCTCCTGTCCAGCGCAGGTGACATCATCAGTGAGGACCATCATAAGGAAGTGCTGTGCTAGCATTCAGGGCCTTTGCATGTTGTTATGCCTTTAGGCCAGGTCAGGTTAGTTAGTGTTCTGCTGCACTACTGCTTAGCCTTTCTCTGGGTTCTGGCCCAGCTTCTCTTTGTGTCTGTGGACTGCTAGTTCTTCTGTGTGGGCTCTGCCCTTCTGTTTGTGTCTGTGGATTGCTAGTCCTTCCATGGGGGGCTCTGCCCTGCTACTCTGTGTCTGTAGACTGCTTGTCCATCTTCTCCTTTTTTTTTGTTACATTTGTACCCCGCGCTTTCCCACTCATGGCAGGCTCAATGCGGCTTACATATTATATACAGGTACTTATATTCGTACCTGGGGCAATGGAGGGTTAAGTGACTTGCCCAGAGTCATAAGGAGCTGCCTGTGCCTGAAGTGGGAATTGAACTCAGTTCCTCAGTTCCCCAGGACCAGAGTCCACCACCCTAACCACTAGGCCACTCCTCCCTTGCTCTGTGTTTGGAGTCTGAAGCCTTCAGCCACTCTCCCTCGGTTTGTGGTGGGAATCTGTAGCTTCAGCCTGACTCTGCTAGTTCCTGGTGTATTCTATCGACTGCTGCCTATCTCTGACTATTGCCTGAACCACGATATTCTCTGCTTGCTGCCTGCCTCTATTGCCTGAACCCCGATACTCTCTGCCTGCTGCCAACCCTAGACTCCGTTAGTTCCTGGTTACTCCTTCTGTTTGCCTGACAAGTTTGACTCCTGCTTGTTCCTGACTTTCCTCACTTGCTGCCAGCCCTGACCTCTGCCGGTTCCTGTCAAACCCTGCTTCTGCCTAGCTAGGGCGTTTACCCCGAGGGTTATCCTGAACCCTGCCTCTGCCTAGCTAGGGCGTTTACCCTGAGTGTATATCCTGAACCCTGCTTGTATATCCTGAGTGTACATCCTGAATCTGTCTCTGTCTAGTTAGTGTGTATTTCCTGGGTGCTTATCCTGTATCCTGTCTCTACCTAGCTAGTGGGTTTTCCCTGTGAGTATTCCCTGAACCCCATTCTGCCTAGCTTGCTGTGTGCCCTAGTCCTTGCTCCTGTTACGCTTTTGTTCATCTTGTCTCCCTGGTCTGGTTTGTGTTCCTTGCTAGGGGCAGCGCAGCAGCTTTCAGTCTGAGTCTAGTAGTTAGTCTAGCTTCCTCGTGTTCCCTGACCCAGGGTAGGTCCTCTGGATCTCCAGGACCGGCCTCGTCCTGCAAGTCCTGCTGGTCACCCGCACGCTGGAGCTCAACTCCAGGGGAATGGTGGTCAAGTGCAGGTGAAGCTGTTCTGCCAGTTCCAGTTGCCTGCCTCAGTCCCGACTTCAGTCCAGAGGTTCAGCCCTGTCCTTCCGTGTATCCAGTTCCAGGGTGGTCTTGCCTGCCGCTCCTCGGCAGTGGTCCAAGGGCTCATGTATTCCAGTTCTGCCTCGAGGACCTGACAGAATGCAAAGGCCCTCAATAACCCGACAGAATGCAAAGGCCATGAGTCCGGCGAGATCATCTGTCCAGCGGGGCTTGCTGCCCATGACCTTGTTCCTTACAGACAATCCGGACATAGTTCTTAATTTGTGGTTGGATCCCTATATCAACCCAATTTTTTTCTGTGAATCGTTTTTTGACCCTCCGTGATTACAGGAAGATACTTTTGTCTGACCCAACCCTGAGAGATACTTTGGAAGCAGCAGCCGAGAGAAAGCGTCTCCAGGGGCATAGGGTCCGCCATAGCCCAGTTTCAGATATCGATCCTTCGACTAAGCTTTATGAATACCGTTCCAGACTTCTCAAGGAGCCAACCTTGCGGGATACTCCAGAAGCGGAAGCTGAAAGAATATGCTGTGGAAGGTCCACGCTCAGGACTCCCCAGCAGTTGGTACAGAGCAATCTGGGTTCCTGTCGCAGTTCAGCTCCTGTTCGGGATGTCAAGTCCAGCCAAGCTCCTAAGCCGGTCCGAGGGATACTTCAAACCAAGCCCCTGACTCCAGTCCAAGTAGCGCTGCCACCTAAGCACCTGAGTCCAGTTCGGGGGGTGCTTCATGCTGAGCCTCCGATTCCAGTTCAAGCAGCGTTTCCAGTCAAGCCTCTGAGTCCTGTCCGAGGGACGTTTTCGATTGAGCCTATGATTCCTGTTCAAGGGGTGCTCCGAGTCAAGCCTTCCGGTCTCAGTTCAAGTGGCACGTCCGGTCAAGCTCCTAAGACTAGTTCGAGTGGTGCTTCAGACCGAGCCTCTGATCCCTGTCCGAGGGGTTTTTTCTGCCAAGCCTCAGTTAAAGTCCAGTTCGAGGGGCGCTCTCAGCCAAGCTCCTGTCCAGTTTGAGGGGCGCTGCCAGTCAAGCTTCTGATTCCAGTCCTGGTCCCAGTCCCGGTTCAGCTCCTGTGCAGAGTTCCTGCTCCAGTCCAGCCTCTGATTCCAGTCCGGGTCCCAGTCCCGGTCCAACTCTTGTCCAGAGTTCCAGTTCCACTTCAGACTTTGAGGCCAGTCCAGGTCCTAGCCCCAGGTCTGTTCTTGATACCGGTCTGGGCGTCCAGCCCAGGAATGTTTCTTCAGTTTCTGCTCTTGGTGATGAGATGACGCTCCAAGAGTACCGTGATAGATTTTTGTGCTGATCCAGTCTTAGAGGGTACCCCTGAAGCCGTAGCTGAGAGAAGGCGTGTTCAGTGGCTTGGGGTCCAGAGAAACCCAGTTTCTGCTATTGATCCTGCCACCACGCTCTGTGAGTACCACCGCAGACCTCTCTTGGAGCTGGCCCTGCGGACTACTCCTGAAGCCAACACCGAAAGGAGACGTCTTAGAAAGTCGTCTCAGTCCAGCCAGAGGAGCACCGGTTCCAGCCAAGTTGCGGAGTCTGTTCCAAGCTTCGGTTCCAGCCAAGATGCTGAGCCGGCTCCGAGTTCTAGTGCCAGCCAAGCTGCTGAATCTACTCTGAGTTCCAGTCCAGCATTTGAGCCTACTTCAAGATCCAGATCTAGCCAAGCTGCTGAGTCTCCTCCGAGTTCCAGTTTCAGCCAAGACGCTGCTCCGAGTTCTAGTACCAGTCAAGATGCTGAGGTCGCGCTGAGTTCCAGTTATAGTCAAGCTTCTGATTCCAGTTTGGGTTCCAATCCCGGCCCAACTTTGGATGCCAACCCAGGTTCCAGTTCTAGTTCTGCTTCTGTTCAGATTTCTAGTCCCAATTTGACAACCCCTACTTGACTGACTGTACATTTGTCCTTTAGATTGTAAGCTCTTCGAGCAGGGACTGTCCTTTTATGTTAAATTGTACAGCGCTGCATAACCCTAGTATCGCTTTAGAAATGTTAAATAGTAGTAGTAGTAGTTCCCGTCAAGACTTGGATGCCACTTCGGGCCCCAGTCCAGCTTCTGATGTCAGCTGGGGTAGTGGCTCCAGCCTTGTTCCCGTCACTACATGGATTTGCCAGGAGGTCCAGGACATTGTGGGTTCCCTCAGGGAAGAGTTCCTTTTGAATTTTGGTCCTATTGCTACATCCAAGTTCCTGATTCTGCCCAGCGGTGATTCGAAAGAGCCTCCTGTTTACAAGCTCCGCTCCTGTCTGCAAGTGCTGGACTTCTTTGTTGCTTCCAGTCCAGCAATCCATGTTTGCAATCCTATCAGCAATCCTATCAGGAGGTTTCACCACAGTTACCCCTGGACACCTGAACTCCCCGTGGAGTCCAGAGGGGGGCCCTTGAGGGGGAGGTTCTGTCATGTTGTGGTCGTGACCGCCCTCAGCCTTACCTTGTTTCTGGGGGTCAGCCTCTGTGCTGGCTTCTGTCTGTCTCTGTGATAGTTTTGTCTCTGGCTCTGTGTGCTGATTACCTCACTAGACTTCACCTGTGTGGGCTATGCCTCTCTGGGGAGCCAGCATCTAAGATGGCTGCCGCCTACTTTGTGCCAGCTTCCAAGATGGCTCCTGCTTGTATTTCCTGTGTGTTCACTTCCTATGTGTTCCCAGCCTCCCCTTGGTATGAGTGTGTTTCCTGTCCTGCGCAGGTGACATCATCAGTGAGGACCTTCATAAGGAAGTGCTGTGCTAGCATTCAGGGCCTTTGCATGGTGTTATGCCTTTAGGCCAGGTCAGGTTAGTTAGTGTTCTGCTGCACTACTGCTTAGCCTTTCTCTGAGTTCTGGCCCAGCTTCTCTTTGTGTCTGTGGACTGCTAGTTCTTCTGTGTGGGCTCTGCCCTTCTGTTTGTGTCTGTGGACTGCTAGTCCTTCCGTGGGGGGCTCTGCCCTGCTACTCTGTGTCTGTAGACTGCTTGTCCTTCTTCTCCCTTGCTCTGTGTTTGGAGTCTGAAGCCTTCAGCCACTCTCCCTCGGTTTGTGGTGGGAGTCTGTAGCTTCAGCCTGACTCTGCTAGTTCCTGGTATATTCTATCGTCTGCTGCCTGTCTCTGACTATTGCCTGAACCCCGATATTCTCTGCTTGCTGCCTGCCTCTGACTATTGCCTGAACCCCGATACTCTCTGCCTGCTGCCAGCCCTAGACTCCGTTAGTTCCTGGTTACTCCTTCTGTTTGCCTGACGAGTTTGACTCCTGCTTGTTCCTGACTTTCCTCACTTGCTGCCAGCCCTGACCTCTGCCGGTTCCTGTCAAACCCTGCTTCTGCCTAGCTAGGGTGTTTACCCTGAGGGTTATCCTGAACCCTGCCTCTGCCTAGCTAGGGCGTTTACCCTGAGTGTATATCCTGAACCCTGCTTGTATATCCTGAGTGTATATCCTGAACCCTACTTGTATATCCTGAGTGTACATCCTGAATCCTGTCTCTGTCTAGCTAGTGTGTATTTCCTGGGTGCTTATCCTGTATCCTGCCTCTACCTAGCTAGTGGGTTTTCCCTGTGAGTATTCCCTGAACCCTGTTCTGCCTAGCTTGCTGTGTGCCCTAGTCCTTGCTCCTGTTACGCTTTTGTTCGTCTTGTCTCCTGGTCTGGTTTGTGTTCCTTGCTAGGGGCAGCGCAGCAGCTTTGTGTGAGTCTAGTAGTTAGTCTACCTTCCTCGTGTTCCAGGGTGGGTCCTCTGGATCTCCAGTATCGGCCTCGTCCTGCAAGTCCTGCCGGCCACCCGCACGCTGGAGCTCAACTCCAGGGGAATGGTGGTCAAGTGCAGGTGAAGCTGTTCCTGTTCTGCTGGTTCCGGTTGCCTGCCTCAGTCCCGACTCCAGTCCTGAGGTCCAACCCTGTCCTTCCGTGTATCCAGTTCCAAGGTGGTCTTGCCTGCCGCTGTCGCTCCTCGGTAGTGGTCCAAGGGCTCACGTATTCTGGTTCTGCCTTGAGGACCTGACAGAATATCACTAAAACAGCTTTACTGGAGTGGTCCCGGTAGACTGGAGAAGGGTGACTGTGGTTCCTTTTAACAAGGGTGGAAGTAAGCAGGAGGTTGGGAATTACAGACCTGTCAGTCTGACCTTGGTGGTGAGTAAGCTAATGGAAACGCTTCTAAAGAGGAGGATTGTGAGCTTTCTTGAACTACATGGAATGTGGGATCCGAGGCAGCATGGCTTCACTAGTGGCAGGTCGTGTCAGACGAATCTGACTGTCTTCTTCGACTGGGTGACCAAACAGTTGGATGTGGGAGGGGCACTTGATGTGGTATACTTGGATTTCAGCAAAGCCTTTGACACGGTTCCGCACAGGCGACTGATAAATAAATTGAGTGCCCTCGGTATAGGACCTAGAGTAATGGATTGGGTTAAAAATTGGTTGACTGGTAGGAGACAGAGGGTAGTGGTAAATGGAGCTTGCTCTGAAGAAAAGGATGTCAGTGGAGTACTGCAGGGATCGGTCCTAGCGCCGTCTCTTTTTAACGTCTTTGTGAGCGATATTGCGGAGGGGCTATCTGGTAAGGTTTGTCTCTTTGCAGATGATACTAAACTCTGCAACAGGGTGGACACCCTGGAGGGTGTGAATGACACGAGGAAGGACCTAGCAAAGCTAGAGGAATGGACTGATATTTGGCAACTAAGGTTTAATCCCAAAAAATTCAGGGTTATGCACTTGGGTCGCAAAAATCTGAGGGAACGGTACAGAATAGGGGGTGTAGTGCTTCAGTGTGCGAAAGAAGAGCAGGACTTGGGGGTGATTATGTCTGATGACCTTAAAGCTTTCAAATAGGTAGAAAAAGCGACGGCCAAAGCCAGAAGGATGCTTGGGTGCATAAAGAGAGGCATGACCAGCAGGAAACAGGAGGTGATAGTGCCGTTGTATGTTTCTGGTGAGGCCCCATTTGGAGTACTGCGTGTAGTTCTGGAGACCACACCTACGGAAAGATATAAACAGGATGGAGTCGGTCCAGAGGGCGGCTACGAAATTAGTAAGCGGTCTTGAATGCAAAAATTATAGGGACAGGCTTCTGAACCTCAACATATATATGCTGGAAGAGAGGAGGGAGAGAGGAGACATGATAGGAACTTTTAAATACCTCATGGGCATTTATGTACAGGAAGAGAGCCTTTTTCAAATGAAGGAGAGCTCTGGAATGAGGGGGCATATGACAAAGTTAAGAGGGAATAGGCTTAGGAGTAACCTAAGGAAGTATTATTTCATAAAAAGGGTAGTGGAGGCATGCAATGGCCTCCCGGTGGAGTTGGTGGAGTCTAGAACTGTTTCAGAATTTAAAAAGGCATGGGATAAGTATGTGGGATCGCTTAGGAACAGGTAGAATTGGGGGTTCAGAGGATGGGTAGACTGGATGGGTCATTTGGCCTTTATCTGCCTCTATGTTTCTAAAACTTATTGTAGCTGGTAGAAACAGCTCATTTTTCAACACTGTTCTATACAATACAGACGGCCAAATGTTAGTGAGGATATCCTGTTTCCTGATGGGTTCATCTTAACTGTTGTTATAATTTGCCTTGGAAAGCCTGGTGTTATAAAGATAGAATATATTGAAATTAAATGGAAGTAAAATTAAACTCTCCTCTCACTGGGGCACATGGAATCTCATCTTCACTTCATCTGTTTTCTAGAAGTTTACATTTTAGATACACAAATGGATTATTCTGTTTTGAGCATGTTTCAGGGATAAGTAGTTTCATAAGTCAGATTAAAAATAAATATTTTGTTTCATGCAGATCTCTTTTATTTAAATATAAATGGGCATAAGCCCCTAATACAGTCCATTGATTTTCTATTTTGTTCTTGTGATAACGTATGCTGTTCCAAAACGGAAACCTTTTATCTCTACTTATATCTATCTGGTGGATAATAAAAGGAGCTCATTTTGAACACTATCTACCCTAAAAGGTTGTTTTGTGGCTGTACATGAGAAATTGTGATATTGAATAAATAAGTATATGTTTTTGTTCCTAGTCATGCATCCAAAGTTTATATAATCCTTTCAAGAAAGCCACTTAATTGTTTAACTTATTAGTAAAACATAACCACAGAGGCATGGCATGGTCACATTTTCAATATGGTAATACTAGGGCCTAGGGTTACCATATGGCTCCAGAAAAAGGAGGACACATTGATCCAGTCCGGGTTTTGCTTCCACTGAAAGCAATGGAAGTACAACCCAGACTGGCTCAATCTGTCCTCCTTTTTCTGGAGCCATTTGGTAACCCTACTAGGGCCCAGCTAAGGAACAGGTTATTTTGAGTTAGTCTTCACTGGACCAAACTTGCTTTCCTTGTGCCATTACCATCCAGCTGGAAAGGCAGTGTCTTAAAAGGTAGAGGATAAAGGATTTTATTTTTAACATTTATATCCCACATTATCCCAAGCAAACTCTGGTTCAATGTAGCTTACATTTGAAACTACAGCGAGACAGAATAATAGAATTCAGTTGTATCATGGGATGGCATAAAAGTGGCTAAAAAGCTGATGAAAGAGCTGCAGTAGGAGATGGGGTACAGCCTGGGTAACAGACGAATGGTCTGGAAGCAAGAGAAGGAAAGAGAGACGGGTGGAGCTGGGGCTGGTGAGGGGATGAGAGGAGTGAAGGGTAGGTGAGGGTTGAGAGGGTAAGTACAGAGGATTGAAATGGGGGACTAGGGAGTGCGTGAAAGATGGGGAGGGGTAGGAGACTGGGAAAGGAGAGAGATAGAGGGGCCAATTGGAGTGCTGAAGAAAGAAATGGGAAAAGCCAGTAGATAAATGAGTCATGAAAATAAAGAGACTAATGATTAGAGGTGAGAGAAAGGGAGAATGAGGATACAATTTAAATGACCAAATATAAACATAGAGAAGAGACAGGAAAGGAGAGAAAAAGTGGCAGATGGACTGGAGCTCTTGTAATGAAGGTTAAGAAAAGGCAGGGGAAAGCAGAAATTGGAGACTGGGACAAATATAATTTGGAAAAAAAATCAGACAACAAAGGTAGAAAGAATTTTAACTTTATTCTTAATTCATTGAGCGGAAAATGTCAAATTTACAGTAAATTCACACTGCTTTCTTTATATTTTGAAGAATGTCATTTCTATTTCTTTTTAAGAGTTGCACTGCTTGCAGAGTGTGACTGCTTACGGTTAAAATTTAATTTTTATCTATATATTCATATTTTAACTTTGTGCTCACTTATTCTGTACCAGCAAGGTTCTATTTTTGTTCAGTGACCACGGCCAGGTAGTCTGTTTGTATGGAATTTCTACTATTTTTGTTCAGTGACCAAGGCCAGTTAGTCTGTTTGCATGGAGTTTCTACTTAAGCATCTGTAATTATTCAGTTTGTTATTTCCCAATAGGCATATTGATGTGCTAGGTCTGACTGCAATATTTTACTGTGTTGCATTTTCCTAGGTTGGGTTCTTGTTGTGTTACTTCTGTAAGTTAAAGAAGGCCGGTGAGGAGCATGCCGAGCAGCCACAGGTAACATGGCGGCTGCCACACGGCAGCTCCCCAGTATGAGCCCCCTCCCCCTTCCGACTTCCCCCTGATGTGGAGGGACCCTTCCCGCCGCTGGTTGGGGGAGCCGGGAAGGAGGAACTTCAGGGTCTCCATGCGCCGCTTAAATGGCTGCCGATGGGGCAGGGAGGTTTCTTTGTCGGCAGCGAGCAGCGCAGGATTTTTTGGACGAGCGGCACAGGAATTTTTGGACCACGCGTTTTGTACGGTAAACTTTTCTTCCCTTGCTCGCGGCAGCCGATAGAATAGCGTTACCACGTAGAGCGGTTGTGGCCAGCCACTCGATCAGCTGATCACAAGGCCGGCCTTTCCATTTTGGCCTCCCATTTTGATTTGGCCTACCTTCCATTTTGGCCTCCCATTTTGATTTGGACGGCCTTTCCATTTGAGTGCAGTTGTGGCCAGCCATTCGATCAGCTGATCTCATGGCCGCCTTTTAAAATTTGGCCGTTTTCCTGCATAGTCAGTCAATTTTGTCTTTCTTTCTTTTGCCGCGTGGCGCTCCTTTTGATGGTGTACCCTCGCGGTCCTCATTTTAGTTGGCCATTTTGTTTTTTTTTAATTTTGCCTCGTTCTGCTCAGTGTACCCTCGCTGCCACTTTTTCCAGCTGTCGGTGAAGTGTTACCGCGGAGCATGGTTGTGGCCGTCTATTAAATCAGCTGATTTCACGGTCGCGTTTATTTTGGCTCCACGCGCTCCTGCCTCACATTCCTGCCAGCATGCCTCGACGTGCGCGTGTCTCTCAGCTCTCTTCAAATTCATATTTTAACTTTGTGCTCACTTATTCTGTACCAGCAAGGTTCTATTTTTGTTCAGTGACCAAGGCCAGGTAGTCTGTTTGCATGAAGTTTCTAGTTAAGCATCTGTAATTATTCAGTTTGTTATTTCCCAATAGGCATATTGATGTGCTAGGTCTGACTGCAATATTTTACTGTGTTGCATTTTCCTAGGTAGGGTTCTTGTTATGTTACTTCTGTAAGTTAGTGGTGTAATGGTAAAGCAGATTAGCTCTATGGGTCCAGAGTGATTTTTGTAGGCTTTATTTTACAGGCACTTCACAATATGCTTGGGACTGCAGAGGGTCTATGTTTTTACTGAGATTATTCAGACAGATTATTCAGTGGAGGATCCAATCCAGAGGTGGCCGGTTCAAATCCCACTGCTGCTCCTTGTGATCTTGGGCAAGTCACTTAACCCTCCATTGCCTAAGGTACAAACTTAGATTGTGAGCTCTCTTGGGACAGAGAAATATCCAGTGTATCTGAATGTAACTCACCTTGGCCTACTACTGAAAAAGGTGTGAACAGGATCTAAAATAAATTAAAAAACAGCAAAGTGGACCATGGATGGCAGAAGATTCTTTATTGAAACATGCAAATGGCTCAACATGGACTGTGCTTCAGCCAAAGGCCTGCGTCAGGAGTCAACTGATATCTGATCAAATGCAGGTGCAAAGTATTACTCACACTGCCAAGGGCACAAAATCCACACACTAACAATACAGTTTGTCTACAGCGCCATGCAGAGTTCTAAACATAAATTTGCTCAATAAAAAAAGTATCTAGCATGAATGTTGCCAAACTGCTGTTTTGTTTTTTTTTGTCTTAGTGTTGTGCAGAGTGTGTCTCCTTGTCTTACTGTTGCCTTACTGAGATTACACCAAAATCAACTTTTTTGTATGGTGTATTCCTAGGGAAATGCCCTTTCTCTGCTTTGTATCCATTCTTAGAAGAGGAGCTATGGGGGTTTCTGTGGATGCAAAAAAATATGTTTAAATTAACAGCTTAATAGTCCAGTGTGTGGTGTTAGAAGTCGGTATTTTTGATATAAGATTTCTTTGGCTACATATTTAAACTGCTACTTCAAAGATATTTACCTGTTTTATTAATACAGCTTAATAAGGTGTTTATATTTGTTATAAAGCAAGTTGAAGGAAATGTACCATTGTAGTAATTATTTTACAGGATACTGTGATGTGTTTTGAGATGCTGACCAGACTCAAGCCTACTATAATGGCAAAGTTTAAGTTATGGGATAATGTGACTAGGGGGCTCATTTTCAAAGCATTTGGACTTACCAAGTTCTATAGGTTACTATGCAACTTTGTAAGTCTAAGTGCTTTGAAAATGAGCCTCTATATATTTTAGAATGTCATTGTTTCCAAAGTTTCCATAAGTGTGTGGGGTTTATGTTGCTGCAGGACAGCTGTTGGCCAGTGTTGACTTCGAAATCCATCATGAAGTGCACTCTAAGGTATTATTTAGGAGTACACTTAAGTACTGCTCACACCTAAATGCCTAGTGCCCCCCCATGTTAAGTCTAGCCCCCCTCCCCCCCAAAATATCAGGTCTGGCTATGCCACTGGATCACACACACACAAAGGTTACTCACCTGATTTTGAAACCCCAGCACTGAACGATTCTGTTTGTAACCTCTGCACACACAAGGGGAATAAACCCTTCCTTCCCCATACACCCATCCCCGCAGTCAATACTTGTTCACATGCAGCCTCAGAGGAGTATGCACAATTTGCACAGACAGTACGGGAACTGAGCATGCACATTATAGTTCCTTTTTTATTTTTCACAGCTCTTAAACTGTTTCTTTTTTATTATGAGATTTTATTGTAACCCGCCTAATAGACAGAACTAGAAACATGTAAATAAATAAATGTACAAGGTGGTCGAGGACTTTTTTAAATACTTGAACTTCAGTATGGACGTGCAGTCACACAGAAAAAAATACACTGAGTGGCTTGCAGAAATGGTGTAGCAGTGATTGGCGTTTTTTTCACCGATAGCGTTCTTTTTGACTACATGGATAATTACTACACTCTGGGCAATATATCCTGATTGTTTGGTTATTTCAAAATTTCCATGACTATACCTATAACAGTTTTCTGACCCCTGAGGCAGGCGTTTGTACGCTGAAACACGGCCTGTGTCGGGTCATTTTCAGAATAAAAAGGACGACAATTATCTCCATCCTGAAGGTCCAGAGGAGCTTTTTTTCTGTAGCTGTGATTGAATACATAAGAAAAAGAAACATTTTAAGGGCAGGTAAAAATAAACTGCGCATGCTCCTCAAAGGCTGTAGGGAACATTATCTGATGTTTGGTGTCTCTTCCCATCCAGTGACTCATCCAAGATGGCGACGAGTAGGGTAAAACAGGAAGTGCCTCTATGGGTGTCCACTACTCACTGCCATCTTGAAAAAGGGGTGTGACCTGGGCAGAGTTATAATGTCATTTTCTGTGACATCACCAAAAGTGATGGGGTCTGGGGGTTAGGACTATGACATTACTTCCTGTAATTGCCAAAAGGGGCAAAATGGCAGGGGCATGGCTTGGGTGGAGAGTGGTTGTGGCTAGGATGTGAAATGAGCGTGACCTAGGCAGATCCTCGATTCTGACAACCCAGAAGTAGCCATGGTATCTGTCGAAATCAATTATGCAAATTAACTTTGAGAAAAGGGAGTGAACCTATACCAGTGGCACCTTTTTTTTAAAGGCAACATATCTTAGACAGTCGTCCAGCAGCAAGAGGGGTGCTATTTGGTCTTCTGCACTGAATATTACATGTATGATTAGCTCCCTGCTAGCAAACAGTTGCATGTGTGCACTCTGTGCAAAGAGCTTCTAGCTCTCAGAGAACAAGTTCAACCTCTTGAGAATAGAGTAGTAGGCTTGGAGGAGCTGAGAAACAGACAGACAGAAGTACATAGAGGAGACCTACAGGGACATAGTAGAGAAGTCCCAACTCCAGTCTGGCAACCACTGTGCTGCCTTGGAAGAGGGAGGTTATCTAAAAGGAGATTATCACCCTGGTGAAACAGAAAACTATCCTGTAGCCAGGACTTACTCTCAAGGGGATGCAATAACTTCTCACACTAAATGTGTATCTAGTAGCTTTTCCCCAGAAGGGAAGGGTTAGGATGACCTTTTTAGTTGATGATTTGATCATTAGGCATGTAGATACTTGGGGTGGCTGGTGGATGTGATGATCACTTACTTATCTGCCTGCCTGATACAAAGATGATGGAGCTCATGTGTCATCTAGATAAGATTTTAGACAGTTCTGAGGAGGTACCCGTGAATGCCAAGACATAGGAAAATGTGGGAGGGAGGTTCTGAAGACCAAATTTAAGCTCTTAGGTGGAAAGCTGAAATCTAGATTCTCCAGGATATCATTTTCAGAAATGCTACTCATTCCACTTGCAGGACTCAAAATTTAGGCAGAGCTCTGGAGTATCAATGCATGGTTAGATGAGAGATTTAGATTTGTTAGGAACTGGGCAACATTCTAGGGAAAGAGGAGCCTATTCCAAAGGAATAGACTCCGTCTTAACCAGGACGGAAACATGCTGCTGGCACTAACATTTAAAAAGGAGACAAAGAGGGGCATAATCGAAAGGGATGCCCAAGTTTTGCTGAGGATGTCTTCGCAAAACGTCCCGGTGGAGGGGCGGGGAAACCCGTATTATAGAAACAAGATGAATGTCTATCTTTTGTTTCGATAATACGGTTGGGGACGACCAAATCTTGCCATTTAGGTCGTCCTTAGAGATGGTCGTTCCTAGACTTGGTCGTTTCTGATTTTCGGCGATAATGGAAACCAAGGACGCCCATCTCAGAAACAACCAAATGCAAGCCCTTTGGTCATGGAAGGAGCCAGCATTCATAGTGCACTGGTCCCCCTCCCATGCCAGGACACCAACTGGGAACCTAGGGGGCACTGCAGTGGACTTCACAAATTGCTCCCAGGTACATAGCTCCTTTACCTTGTGTGCTGAGCCCCCCAACCACCCCCCAAACCCACTACCCACAACTGTACAACACTACCATAGCCCTAAGGGGTGAAGGGGGCACCTAGATGTGGGTACAGTGGGTTTCTGGTGGGTTTTGGAGGGCTCACATTTACCACCACAAGTAAAACAGGTGGGGGGGATGGGCCTGGGTTCGCCTGCCTGAAGTGCACTGCACCCACTAAAACTGCTCAAGGGACCTGCATACTGCTGTGATGGACCTGAGTATGACATTTGAGGCTGGCACAAAATATTTTTAAAGATATTTTTTGAGGGTGGGAAGGGGTTAGTGACCATTGGGGGAGTAAGGTGAGGTGATCCTGATTCTCTCCGGTGGTCATCTGGACAGTTCGGGCACCTTTTCGTGCCTTGGTCGTAAGAAAAACAGTACCAGGTAAAGTCATCCTAGTGCTCGTCAGGGATGCCCTTTTTTTCCATTATGGGTCGGGGATGCCCATGTTTTAGGCATGCCCAAGTCCCGCCTTCGCTACGCCTCCGACACCCCCCCGTGAACTTTGGTCATCCCCGCGACGGAAAGCAGTTGGGGACGCCTAAAATCTGCTTTCGATTATACCGATTTGGGTGACCCTGTGAGAAGGACGCCCATCTTCCAATTTGTATCGAAAGATGGGCGTCCTTCTCTTTCGAAAATGAGCCTGATTGTAGCTTTTATGTTATTATGGGGGAAGGGAGGGGGAGCCAACAGTCACTTAGGTGCATGGTTGAGAGTGAGGTATCTTTAAAGGATATTATCAAAAGAGGGAAGTTAGTGTATCCTGATAGAGAGATTGCACCAAAAGCAAGAGGAAGACAGGAGTCTTTAAGGAAAGAGCAGAGTAAATAATATAAATTATCCCTATCAGCTTCTAAGCAGCTTGTAGAAATAAACAAAACACACAATTTGAAATGTCTGTATACAAATGCTAAAAGATGGGATAGTATATAGCCATACTGAGTAGATAAGTATAACATTTCACATAAACAATCCAATACCAGCTCCATATCCCCCCACTGTCTTACCATCAAACATCGGGTCTGAATTTCTAACATAAATTAATGTGTTAATTGTATTACATTACATAAATGCTTATATTCTGCTATAGCCCTTGATTTCAATGTGGATTACAAAAAGATTGAACAGGCAAACTAAAATGGCAATATACAAAATACAGTATCATATAACTATTATTGGCAAAGCTAACCATGAAACATATTAGGATAGATAAAGGTGAGCCGGTTGATATTGCGTATCTGGATTTTCAGAAGGCGTTTGACAAAGTACCTCATGAAAGACTCCAGGGGAAATTGGAGAGTCATGGGATAGGAGGTAGTGTTCTATTGTGGATTAAAAACTGGTTAAAAGATAGAAAACAGAGAGTAGGGTTAAATGGTCAGTATTCTCAATGGGGAAGGGTAGTTAGTGGGGTTCCCCAGGGCTCTGTGTTGGGACCTCTGCTTTTTAACAGATTTATAAATGACCTAGAGATGGGAGTAACTATTTATTATTTATTGCATTTGTATCCCACATTCCCCCACCTATTTGCAGGTTCAATGTGGCTTACATAGATTTGTTAACATTGTCATTTCAGGATATCAGATCGGATTCAGTTTGTAATGTGTAGTGATTAGGAAGGGGAAAAAGAGGAAGGAAGAGAGTGATTAGGGTAGTTATAGAAGGTAAGCGCTCATAATTGAGTGGGTTGGTGAGGTGACTTAGTGAGGCTGTAGGTTCTCATTGTAGGCCTTGTTGAAGAAGAATGTCTTCATAGATTTTCGAAAGATAGTTGTTTCGTTGATTGCTTTCAAGTCTGTTGGTAATGCATTCCATAACTGCGTGCTCATCAGCTTGTATTTAAGTCCTTTGCAGCTGGGATAGTGCAAGTTGCGAAATTTGCGGGATGATCTTGTGGCGTTTCTGGGAGGTAGGTCTACAAGGTTTAGAATGTAGATTGGGGCGTCTGCGTGGATGATTTTGTGTACAATCGTGCAGATCTTGAACGCAATGCGTTCCTTAAGTGGGAGCCAGTGAAGTTTCTCTCTTAGGGGTTTTGCACTTTCATATTTAGTTTTTCCAAATATGAGTCTGGCGGCCGTATTCTGGGCAGTTTGGAGTTTTTTGATTGTCTGTTCTTTGCACCTGGCGTACAGTGCATTGCAGTAGTCCAGATGACTTATTACCATCGATTGTACCAGGGAACGGAAGATGTATCTTGGGAAGAAAGGTTTTACTCTTTTGAGTTTCCACATGGTGTAGAACATCTTTTTCGTCGTGTTTTTCACGTGGGTATCAAGAGTGAGGTTTCGATCAAGGGTGACTCCAAGAATTTTCAAGTTTTGTGAGACAGGGAGGGAGCAGTATGGTGTGATTATGGTGGTGAATTTTTTGTGTTGTGTTGTGTTGTGTTGTGAGGTGAGTACAAGTGTGCATTGTTTGGAGGCTTTGGTTGATCTCGTTGGTGATTTCATTTAGATCATGTTTGAATGGGATGTAAATTGTGACGTCATCTGCATAAATGTAGGGGTTGAGGTTTTGATTGGCTAGTAGTTTGGCTAGAGGTGTCATCATTAGGTTGAATAATGTTGGTGAGAGAGGGGATCCCTGGGGAACTCCACACTCAGGTTTCCATGGGGGTGATCTGTCCGCGTTCGTTGTTACTTGGTATGATGATCTTGTGGTCAGGAATCCTTTGAACCATTTGAGAACTGTGCCTCCTACTCCGAAGTATTCTAGTATATGTATTAGTATATCATGGTTAACCATGTCAAAGGCACTGGACATGTCGAATTGCAGGAGGAGGATGTTGTTACCAGTCGCAATTGCCTGTTTGAATGAGTTCATTGCGGACACTAGTACAGTTTCGGTGCTGTGATTCGACCGAAATCCTGATTGAGACTCGTGCAGAATTGAGTGTTTATTTAGGTATTCATTAAGCTGTTCGTCACTATGCCTTCCATGAGTTTGGTCATGAGTGGAATCGATGCTACTGGTCGATAGTTGGTTAGGTCCATTGTGCTTTTTTTTGCATCTTTCGGTAGCGACGTCATTAAATTTGCTGATGACACAAAGTTATTCAAAGTCGTTAAATCGCGGGAGGATTGTGAAAAATTACAAGAGGACCTTACGAGACTGGGAGACTGGGCATCTAAATGGCTGATGACGTTTAATGTGAGCAAGTGCAAAGTGATGCATGTGGGAAAGAGGAACCCAAATTATAGCTACATCATGCAAGGATCCATGTTAGGAGTCATGGACCAAGAAAGGGATCTAGGTGTCAGGTATTATTAGGAAAGGAATGGAAAACAAAAATGAGGATGTTATGCCTTTGTATCGCTCCATGGTACGACCACACCTCGAATATTGTGTTCAATTCTGGTCGCCGCATCTCAAAAAAGATATAGTGGAATTAGAAAAGGTGCAGAGAAGGGCAACAAAAATGATAAAGGGGATGGGACAACTTCCCTATGAGGAAAGGCTAAAGCGGCTAGGGCTCTTCAGCTTGGAGAAAAGGCGGCTGAGGGGAGATATGATAGAGGTCTATAAAATAATGAGTGGAGTAGAATGGGTAGATGTGAAGCGTCTGTTTACGCTTTCCAAAAATACTAGGACTAGGGGGCATGCGATGAAGCTACAATGTAGTAAATTTAAAACAAATTGGAGAAAATGTTTCTTCACTCAACGTGTAATTAAACTCTGGAATTCGTTGCCAGAGAATGTGGTAAAGGCGGCTAGCTTAGCGGAGTTTAAAACAGGTTTGGATGGCTTCCTAAAGGAAAAGTCCATAGACCGTTATTAAATGGACTTGGGGAAAATCCACTATTTCTGGGATAAGCAGTATAAAATGTTTTGTACTTTTTTGGGATCTTGCCAGGTATTTGTGATCTGGATTGGCAACTGTTGGAAACAGGATGCTGGGCTTGATGGACCTTTGGCCTTTCCCAGTATAGCAATACTTATGTACTTATGTACTTAAGAAGGTTTTCAATGATCTCCTAAATTTAGGATAATCATGAGTTCATCTCAAATCATAAGAGATTGAATTCCAAATACTTGGTACTTCATATAATAAATTAGCAGGAAAGGTCACGTGATCGCCATGGCCGGCAGCAGCAGCAGGGTGATGTAGCTCTCGCGATTTTCTTAATGGCTTGCTTCTAATCATTTCACTTATCTGCTAAATCCTTCCAGACTGCTTGCAGGGGAATACAGAAACATAATCTGGCGATTGGAGGTGATAACATAGAGTTTGGAGTGAAATATGGCCTCAAAACCACAGCGTAAAGAGCGGGATAGGCAGAAGCTTACAGACTCTAAGATGGAGGATGCATGCGATCCCGCGAGTTCTTCAGTACACACCATGTGGACGACTGAGTTAGTGGTAGAGGTGAAAGTGGCAGTGAAGGCTGCGATAGACTCAAAATTACAACGGCTGCTGGACAGAACGAAGGAAGCCCATGAACGCATTGATAGCATTTGTCTAGAGCTTGATGATGGTTTGTGGAGGACCTCCACGCTGGAGGACCAAACATAGGCTATGGCTGCGGAACAAGAATGCTTGCGGAAGAGGGTGGCTGACTTAGAGAGTAAAGTAGATGATTTGGAAAATCGCTTGAGACGCAAAAACTTACAATTAGTTGGCCTACCTGAAGAGATTGGAGGACAAGACCTTGTGGGGTTTTTGGAAACATGGCTACCATCGACGTTACAATTGGAGGCTCAGCTGCCCAACTTCCGGATTGAAAGAGCCCATAGATTGGGCCCAGTGCGTACTTCGATAGACAAGCCTAGAGTGGTAATTATGAGGGTTTTGAACTATGCGCACAAACAACGTATTCTCCATACTATCAGAGGGGGAGCGACCCTAAGATACCAAAATCATAAGCTACTTTATTTTCAAGACTACTCTTTCCAGTTTCAGCAGCAGAGGAAAAAATTTGCATCGGTACGTACTTCGCTGATCAAATTACAAATCCGCTTTACCTTACTGTATCCGGCAAAACTTCAGATTAGCCATGAGGGCCAAATGCACCTTTTCACACAACCACGGGAGGCAGTAGCCTTTTTGGAAACTTTGCCACAATCCTCCTCCACAACGAAAATGTCAGCATAAGGAACTTGGTTTCATCTTCAACATCTTGATGGACCATTTTGCCTTTGGCAATATTGAAATAGCGGTTCTTAGATGACGGTTGGCTGGATATTTGGTTCGTCAGAGTTTGACTTGTGGAGCAATATCAAGGAAAACTTCTTCCTCCTCCTTCTTTTTTTTTTTTCATTCATATGATGTTCTGGGACCTAAAGTTCTGTCATCTTGCTTTACTCGTCAGCTCCATATATGGAGATTGTTTTAGTTGTATAGCTCTGTTACCATTATAATCCAATATGGGGGGGGGGGGGGGGGGGGGGGTCAGGGGGGATACATATGTCATTTTTACTGGAAGGATGTTTGAATTTGGAGAAATCGGTGATAGCTATCTTTTGAGGAGAGGGGGGAGTTTATTTGCTGAGTGTCTGTGCATTTCTATTGGTGTATGGGGAGTGTGAGTGTTCTAGGGTTAGATGACTGACGTCTTTTGACTTTCCTTGTTTGTTTTTTTGCCGCCCTCTCTCTCCCTATTTTTGGATTTCATTCCTTCCTTTTCATTTATTTATTTATTTATTGCATTTTCCCACATTTTTGCAGGCTCAATGTGGCTTACATGGTACAGTAATCGGCGTTAACCGATTTCGGTATGAACAAATACAAGTTGCGATTAATATCAAGGTGATATTATAGTAGAGTGAGATACATGTATGGTAAAGACAGTTGGGGAGAACTTAGAGAGGGAAAGGAAGAGTTAGGATATGTCCGTTACGATCTTTGGTTAAGTTGTTATTCTCGCTACTTGGCATTTTGGTGTTCTCCCCCCCCCCCCCCCCCACACACACACTTTTTTTTAATAATGATACTGTGGTTATGAGGGGTGGGGAGGAGTGTTATTGCTTATAGAGAACCTACGTGGGTGAAGAGCCCATCGAGGGTGATTTTGTGAGGTAAGACTTTATTTCTTCTGCGGCTCTATCATGCTATAAATTTGTTTGTAGTTTTGCTATATTTTTGTTAACAGTTATTCTAAATTTTTCCATTTAGTGTACTATTCCTACTGCCTGTTGGGGCAATATCGATGTTCATGAATGCAATGAAAATTGTTATTCCTCATACATTTTTCTGCACTCTACCTCTCTCTTTGGAAAGGATGATGACTGCAATAGAGGGATCTGGGTGGTTAGGACTGTAGGTCACGAGGAAGGTGATCAATATGGGACACTCTGAATAGATGTGTGGGTTTGTAGAGGGGTTGGGATGTGGGGATCAGGGATGGATAGTGGACGGACGGGAGGGGGTTACTGTACACAATAGACAGAATAGGGGGAAAGGAATGGTAGGAGGATACCCGATCCTGGTGATCCACCTTCGCTGTGTGGATTTTGGGGGAAGATGGTATAGTGGGGGATGTTGGAGGCTGGGACAACGTCCTCGGCGCTTATGGAGCATTGAACAGCTTTATCTGATGGGTATAGACATTATAACATGAACAACTGAAAGGTTTATTCTTGTAATGTGGGGGGTATTACGTCTCCAATTAAGAGAAAAAAAAAGATTTTACAAAGATGACAATTAATGTGAGCAAGTGCAAGGTGATGCATGTGGGAAAAAGAACCCGAATTATAGCTACGTCATGCAAGGTTCCACGTTAGGAGTTACGGACCAAGAAAGGGATCTGGGTATCGTCGTTGATAATACACTGAAACCTTCTGCTCAGTTTGCTGCTGTGGCTAGGAAAGCGAATAGAATGTTGGGTATTATTAGGAAAGGTATGAAAAACAGGTGTGAGGATGTTATAATGCTGTTGTATCGTTCCATGGTGCGACTGCACCTTGAGTATTGTGTTCAATTCTGGTCCCCGCATCTCAAGAAAGATATAGTAGAATTCAAAGGGCGACTAAAATTATAGCGGGGATGGGACAACTTCCCTATGAAGAAAGACTAAGGAGGCTAGGGCTTTTCAGCTTGGAGAAGAGACGGCTGAGGGGAGACATGATAGAGGTATATAAAATAATGAGTGGAGTGGAACAGGTGGATGTGAAGCGTCTGTTCACGCTTTCCAAAAATACTAGGACTACGGGGCATGTGATGAAACTACAGTGTAGTAAATTTAAAACAAATCGGAGAAAAGTTTTCTTCACCCAACGCATAATTAAACTCTGGAATTTGTTGCCGGAGAACGTGGTGAAGGTGGTTAGCTTAGCAGAGTTTAAAAAGGGGTTAGACGGTTTCCTAAAGGACAAGTCCATAAACCGCTACTAAATGGACTTGGGAAAAATCCACAATTCCAGGAATAACATGTGTAGAATGTTTGTACGTTTGGGAAGCTTGCCAGGTGCCCTTGGCCTGGATTGGCCGCTGTCATGGACAGGATGCTGGGCTCGATGGACCCTTGGTCTTTTCCCAGTGTGGCATTACTTATGTACTTATGTAGTTTGCACCATAAGGGAGCAACTATAGCTCTGTTGCAGGAGACACATTTCTCTGCAAATGAGCACCGGAAATTACATACCTGGTGGGTTGGTGATTATGTAGAGGCTCCTGCACAGGGAAAGAAGGCTGGGGTTCTTATACTATTCTATAAAAAATTACAAATTGAGAAAAAACTGGTGATAGCAGACCCAGAGGGCCCATATGTGTTGTGTAACATATATGCTCCCAACGTTTATGATAAGAAATTTTTTCATAAAGTTATTCATACCCTCCAATCTTTTCTGGGCATTCCGATCTTATTGGGTGGGGTTTTAATATAGTAGCTGACCCTGAGCTAGGTAAATCTCATCCTGTGGGTGGGACTCAGTATGATAGTTCTAGGGAGATTCCATTACTCTGCAATACATTGGGGTTGGTAGATGTTTGGCGTGTGCTTCACCCAGGTGAGAGGGACTACACTCATTTGACTAGAGCACATCAAACAGTCTCAGATAGATTATATATTGGTGGGGGTTGAACTTTTTTCAAAGATTCGCTTGGCAACTATCGATCCCACTGCGATATCTGATCATGCCCCCATCTGTGTTGAAATGGGAGGAGGACATAATCGATGCTCTTTAAAGGTGCTGGGCTTTTCCATTAGATTTATATCACGATAAGGAATTTTTGGCATATATTCAAAATAAATGGCATGATTACACAACTTTTAGCAATCAACACAGTTCTAATATAGTGCTGCATTGGGAAACAGCTAAAGCGGTTTTACAGGGTGATATTATTGCCTTTAGTAGTATGAAGAAGAAACATAGGGATGCCACCATCTTACATTTGGAGAGGCAGGTTTTATTTAACCGTCAGCAATACGGAAAGATACCATCGGTTGAAAATAGAGATAGTTTATTAGCCGCTCAGAATGCACTTAATGAACTACTTCATCAACGAGCCAAAACAAATCGGCTTTATATTACCAATATCAACGCTATAAACATGGGAACAAGGCAGGAAAGTTGCTAGCACGCTTGGTGGGGTAAAACAGGGGACTGCACAAAGTTTTAACCCTACATCATTCTTCAGGATGCCTGGTACACATGGATGATAATGGAGTCATTTAGGAATTCTCAGACCTTATACACTCCTGATCTGACCCAGGAGATGGACCCAGACGTATATCAATAGTATGGATTTGCCTAACTTTTCGGCAGCTCAGCTGCTGGGACTTAATGCACCAATTGGTGTGGATGAAGTGGTGTGGGTGGTAGGGAAGAGTACTCTGTATAAAGCTCCAGAACCTGATGGGTACAGAGCTGAATTTTATGAACTGCTATTACCAGATCTACAACATATTCTGGCCACATTGGTCAATACTGTTGTAGAGGATAAGCTCTTACCCACTTCCCTATGCCTGGCAGAACTTATAGTATTTCCGGAACCAAGGACCCAAGTTTTCCTGAATCCTATAGACCTATTTCATTGATAGGGTATGAAGCAAAGATATTAGCATCCATCTTAGCTAATTATTTGGCCCGTATCTTACCAACGGTGATAGCGGATTCTCAGGTTGGATTCATTCATGGGAAACAGGCTGTTAAGAATATTCACACCATTTTAGCTACCTTAGAACATGTCCAAGAGACTTGATTCCGAACAGTACTTAGTTTTGATGCTGAAAAAGCCTTTGATAGGGTCAACTGGGGCTTTATGTTTGAAGTGTTATGGGCTTATGGCATTGGGGGGGGGGGGGGGGGGGGGGGGGGGGGGGTTCAAACGGGCAATTCAGATTTTGAATAATGCCCCAGTGGCTACAATTATGGTAAATGACAAGTCCTCAGAGGAGTTTGCAATTTTTAGAGGTACCTGTCAAGGATGCCCGTTGTCCTATTATTTGCACTCACCTTAGATCCTTTGATTAGGAAAATTTTGGGAAACTCTGAAATTACAAGGGATTAAAATGGGCTCCTTTGAGTTCAAAATATCTGACTTTGCTGACGACCTGCTAGTACACTTGTCGTCCCTTGCTCGGTCATTGCCGGTGTTGTTGGAGAGCTTTGTTGAATATGGATCCTTTTCGGGATTTTGTCTTAATATGTATAAATCTGAGGGATTACCAACATCTCTGGAAGTTCATTCCCATTGGGTGGGAGAATTCCCTCTGAAATGGGCATCGGGAAGTTTGATATTTAGGTATTATATTGCATACCTACTTAGAACCACTAAACAGCAATTGGCTATTTGGCATGATCTGCCATAGACTCTTAGTGGCAGAATTAGCTTGTATCGCAAGATCCTATTCCCCCGCTGGTTATACGTGTTGCGCCACTTGCCTCTTTATTTACTGCAAAGAGACTATAGAATTCTCCGCCGGACCCTTACTTACTTTTGTTTGGTGGTGGGGGGGGGGGGGGTAAAAATCTAAAATACAATTAGAGAGCTTATATGGTAATTGGATGCAGGGGGGAGTGGGACTACCCGATATACGACTTTATAACTTAGCATGTTTATTACGCCATCTAGCAGACTGGGTTACAGATACTGAGTATTACACTTGTTGGTCTTTGGAGAGGGAGCTATTTCTACCACTCCACCCACATTACCTACTACATGCCCCACAGCGGACTTTGCCTCTGTGACTGAAAAAACATGTCCTACTGCGCTCCATGCAATATGCTTGGAATCTATTGTTGAGATATATGCGACAAGGCCCGGGGTGCACAGACTTTCTACCACTCATGGGTAACACTGACTTTGAACCGGGCCAGACTAGAGGGATATTTCATAAATGGGCATTAAAGGGGATATTTTATGTGGCTGATCTTATACAGGAGGATGGCACATTGAAATCGTTTGTTTTGTTACTACGCACCTTAACACCTCATTCACTGAACCATTTTGCCTATCTTCAGGTTACACATTATGTCAAAGCTCTACTGCCGAAATGCTCCCGAAATGTGTTTCGGTTGTTGGAGACATTTTTCAGACCAGTGCAACACTCTCAAGTCTCCATTACTAATCTTTATAAAGCTTTAACTTTAGTAATCCTAGTAAAAAGTTCACAATGCTGATACAGCAATGGCATAAAGATATTGGTTTTTCTCTTAGTGAGGGGGAGATCAAACGATTGATACAAATAATTACGCGGTACATATATAATGCAACTTATAGAGAATGTCAATTCCAGATTCTTACTAGATCATATTTCTCCCCTCGACAAGTGTATTATGCTGGATGTGTAGCTGTTATGCAATGTGCTAAATGTGGATGCCCTACCGCCACTTTAGCCCATGCTTTGTGATACTGTCCAGCTATTCAGCGACACTGGTTTCATTTGATTAAATATTGGGAGCAATTGTTGCGCAAACACATTAGGGCTTCACCTGTGGTTCTCCTTCTTGGTCAAATGGAACATTATGGTCCACTTAAGCTGAAAACGTATATTCATTTATAAAGCAGGGGTGTTGGGGAAGAAGTGTATCCTACAATGTTGGACTCAGAGTAGTGCTCCCAATTTCTGGTCATGGAGGAATGCATTCCATAATTTCGTACTTATGGAGGCAAGGGATGCGCGTTTGAACCCGAAACACAAGAAAAATGTCTGGTCTGCTATATGTTAGCCCTCTTTCCTAGAGTTCGTAGTCTCCTCATGAATCAATTCTCTTTGTAGTTTGGAGAAGGTTCCATTTGGAAGGTGTATGGGTTGGGGAGCGGAGTAAGTACAGGGGGTGGGAGACTTTCAGGCTTATTTTCGAAAGAGAAGGGCGCCCATCTTTCGACACAAATCGGGAGATGGGGGTCCTTCTCCCAGGATCGCCCAAATCGGCATAATCGAAAGCCGATTTTGGGCGCCCTCAACTGCTTTCCGTTGCAGGGATGACCAAAGTTCATGGGGGCATGTCGAAAGCATAGCGAAGGTGGGATGGGGCGTGCTTAACACATGGGCGTCCTCGACCGATAACGGAAAAAAGAAGGGCGTCCCTGATGAGCACTTGGCCAACTTTACTTGGTCCATTTTTTCTTGCGGCCAAGCCTCAAAAAGGTGCCCAAACTGACCAGATGACCACCAGAAGGAATTGGGGATGACCTCCCCTTACTCCCCCAGTGGTCACTAACCCCCCCCCCCCCCCACCCTAAAAAAAACTTTAAAAATATTTTTTATCAGCCTGTATGCCAGCCTCAAATGTCATATTCAGGTCCATCACAGCAGTATGCAGGTCCTTGGAGCAGTTTTAGTGGGTGCAGTGCACTTCAGGCAGGCGGACCCAGGCCCATCTCCCCCTACCTGTTACACTTGTGGTGGTAAATGTGAGCCCTTCAAAACCTACCAGAAACCCACTGTACCCACATGTAGGTGCCCCCTTCACCCTTTAGGGCTATGGTAGTGTTGTACAGTTGTGGGTAGTGGGTTTTGGGGGGGGGGGGGTTGGGGGGCTCAGCACACAAGGTAAGGGAGCTATGAACCTGGGAGTAATTTGTGAAGTCCACTGCAGTGCCCCCTAGGGAGCCCGGTTGGTGTCCTGGCATGTCAGGGGGGACAGTGCACTACGAATGCTGGCTCCTCCCACGATCAAAGGGCTTGGATTTGGTCGTTTCTGAGATGGGCATCCTCGGTTTCCATTATTGCCAAAAACTGGGGATGACCATCTCTAAGGATGACCATCTCTAAGGTCGACCTAAATGTTGAGATTTGGGCGTCCCTGACTGTATTATCGAAATGAAAGATGGCCGCCCATCTTGTTTCGATAATATGGGTTTCCCCACCCCTTCACCGGGACGTCCTGCGAGGACGTCCTCAGGAAAACTTGGGCGCCCCGTTCAATTATGCCCCTCCATGAAGGACTTCATTGGTCACTTAGGAATGCTACCAATCAATGGGGGGCTTCCACTCATGAACTCCACACATACTCTATACCTTAGTCATATGTTATTAGAAGACCCTTTTAGGGATTGATACCATCTCTCTCAATGTCGTATTCCCATAGATTTTTGATTGATGGGGAGGAGGAGGAGGAGGGAGCAAAGGGGAGGTTAATAGCTTATGCTGGGACTAATTGGTATTGGTTTTGATAGTAACTATCTGTCTGTTGTACAAGTTTAGAGTTATGCTAGGACATTAAAACCTTAAACCCTTGATGACTGTTTGACACTTGGATATTCCATTATTGCCTTGTTGGGTTTGCAATAGCATTGCTACGTGATTCTATGATCTATGTATTGATCCCAATTTGTCATCAATAAAAAGGTTTCCTGATAAATTAGCAGAAAAAATGGTCTTGTATTTCAACTTAAAATGGATTCGGAAAATGGAAGTATAAAGTATCACTAAGGTCCATAGGAGCCAACCTTTCAAAATTATTGGGGGTGCTAAGCCCAGTGGAAATAGCCCTTCCTTGGACACATACAAGGAATTTTCTTAATACTGGGGGTGCTCAAGCACCCACAGCACCACAAAGTCGGCTCCTATGCTAAGGCCTCTACTTCTACTAGAAGTCTGAAACCAATTTGATAAATAGACTGGGGCTGAACCATATAGGGGGAAATTCTATATATGATGCCTAAAAAATCGTCACTGACTAAGCATATTCTATAATTGGTGCATAGATATCGGCACCAATTATAGAATAAGCTTTGCTGATATCTCAGCGCCTAAAACTATGTGTATCCATTTACACCAACAAAAATGTGGCATAAATCCTGGTGTGCAGATTTACGCAGATTGGCCATATTCTATAGCTACGTGTGTAAATTTCGGAATGCCCATGAAATACTCATTTCCCTGGCCATAACCATGCCCCTTTTTGACTGCATGAGTTAGAAGTTCGGCGCACTTCATTACAGAATACGCTTAGTAAGTTGTGCATGTAAATTCTAATTGGTGCCAATCACTGCTCTTTATTGCTTATTAAGTGCTGTTATCAGTGCTCATTAGCTTGTTAAGCTTGTTGTTACGTGCATTGTTATAAAATCCACACCAATTTTGGGATAGCAATAAAGGAAAAACCCTATCTGTTTTACAAGCTGAAAATATCAGGTGAGCAGCTATGTTTTGAATGGTTTGAAACTTCTTTACAAGGCGTTACTGATTCAAAGCTGACAATGCAAGCACAAGTTTCTAGATTGGTACAGTCATGTATAAACATTTTGAGCAAATTTTCAGCTTCAGCATGTTATCATTCCAAACATCACCTTTTTAGCCTAGACAAAGAAATTTAGTGTTATCCTTATTTAGCTGTAATGAGTAGATATTGATCCACTTTTCAAGAAGAGAAATACAATCCCTACTCCTAACTGCTGTATGCTCAACAGTTTAGGCTACTGGTAACAAAATTGTGATATCGTCAGCATAATTAAAAACCTTAAAACCAGCAGAATTTAGTAGTGATCCCAAAGAAGACATCTATACGTTAAAAAGGGTTGAGGATAAACAGGAAACCCTGTGGAACCCCACAAATGGCACACAAAGACTCGGAAAGGATCACTTTAAATCTCACATTGTATGCCGTTGAAGTAAGAAAAGCTGTAAACCAAGACAACATATTTCCACCAATTCCAAAATCATCAAAAATACTCAGCAACAATTGATGTTCCACCAAATCAAAGGCGCTTGACAAGTTGAACTGCAGAATAATAGTCTTATGACACTTAACTAGAAGAATTCTACCCTCCGCAAGGAGAGAGCTAATGACTGTTTCTGTACTAACAGAAACCAGACTGAGAATAGTGAAGTAAATTAAAATTATCTAAATACAGTGCAATCAAGTGCAAGGGTCTGGGACCAAAGAAATACATGCAGTTAACCGGCACGTGCACTTAACCGTTGTGACCCAAAGAAGCTTGACATCTGATAAACATATGTACAGTACTGTTTATTATACGTACAGTATACAGTCTCCATTAAATGATGTTATGCAGTCTCCGTTAACTGACATTAGGCTTACTTGACGTAATCAGTCATAGTCCTCTGTACACTCTTGTGTCTGTGAGTTTCATAGACTACGTTTGCCAGACGGTAAAAACTGTCATAGCACTGACATCCAGTGGCCTCCATTTAGGCCCACACGGTGTTGAGACTCTCCAGCGCTCTTGCAAAAGTGACAGGAGGTTGTTGAATTTCGTCAGCATTTGCCTCACTGCTCATTTCATCATCTGTTTCATCATCAGCCGTTGCCTGCGTGTAGGCACATATCTCGACATCAGTGCTGTTGTCAGCTGTTTGTAGATCGTAATCAACAGCTACGTAGTGATGAAAGTCCTCTTCAGTAACACCGGCTGGGATGTCAAAAGCCTGTTCATCTGACGCGTTTGCAACAGCTGCATCTGTTTTGTCCCTCTCCACATCCTTAACAAAGCTTGGCCACTTGTAGCAGTTCACAAAGGTTGCCTGCGTAACATGATTCCAGGCTTCTTTCTGCATATGTAGGGAATCCAACAGTGATAGATTACGAGCCAGTTCAACAGCATGTTTATCCTTGCCAGTCTGGTCATCCATAACGCTCATCAGACGACGTAGCACAAGAGCCCCATAATGTTGTTTGAAATTGGCTATTATGCCCTGATCCATAGGTTGGATCAGAGAGGTAGTGTTTGGTGGCAGGAAGACCACCTTGACATTAGACAGCCTGACATCATCACTGTGTGCAGCAAAATTATCACAAAGCAACAAAATCTGACGCTTTTGTTGCCCACATTCTAGTGTCTAACTTCTTTAGCCTCTGCTTCCAAATTTCCCCAGTCATCCACGAATTTGCATTAGCTTTGTATGACACAGAAAGACACTTAACATTCTTGAAGCAACAGGTTTGAGATGACCGGCCTCGGTTTTCGCCGATAATGAAAACCGAGGCCGGCCATCTCAAACCCGGCCAAATCCTAGGCATTTGGTTGTGGGAGGGGCTAGCATTTGTAGTGCACTGGTCCCCCTGACATGCCAGGACACCAACCGGGCACCCTAGAGGGCACTTCTAAAAATTAAAAAAATAAATAAAAATAGCTCCCAGGAGCATAGCTCCCTTACCTTGGGTGCTGAGCCCCCCCAAAACCCACTACCCACAACTATACACCACCACCATAGCCCTTTGGGTGAAAGGGGGCACCTACATGTGGGTACAGTGGGCTTCGGGTGGGTTTTGAAGGGCTCCCATTTTCCACCACAGGTGTAACAGGTGGGGGGGAGGATGGGCCTGGGTCCACCTGCCTGAAGTCCACTGCACCCACTAAAATTGCTCCGGGGACCTGTATACTGCTGCGATGGACCTGAGTATGACATTTGAGGTTGGCATAGAGGCTGCAAAAAAAGTTTTTAAAGTTGTTTTCTTTAGGGTGGGAGGGGGTTAGTGACCACTGGGGGAGTCAGGGGAGGTGATCCCTGATTCCCTCTAGTGGTCATTTGGTCAGTTGGGGCACTTTTTGGGGACTTGGACCTGAAAAAAAAAGGACCAAATAAAATGGACCAAATTCTTGCCAGGGACGCCCTTCTTTTTTCCATTATCGGCCGAGGGCGCCCATCTCTTAAGCATGCCCCGGCACGCCTTCTCTACCCTTCCGACACACCCCTTTGAAGTTTGACCGGCTCCGCGATGGACTGCAGTTGAGGCCGGCCAAAATTGGCTTTCGATTATGCCAATTTCGCCGGCCATCTCCCGATTTGTGTCAGAAGATGGCCGGCCTTCTCTTTCGAAAATAAGCTGGATGGGCTTTCAATTTAAGACTGTAAAGAGACCCCACCTTTCATCTCTCCCTTCCTTCTGACTAGCCTGGAGATAACTGTAGCTATGCTCTTTGTCTGAGGGCCAAAGAAAATGTTTCCTCCAGAACTCTGCACATATTCCCTCAAGGCAATGACACTATAAGCAACAGGGTAGATGAGTAGAAACCAACAACTACTACTACTATTTAGCATTTCTGTAGCGCTACAAGGCGTACGCAGCGCTGCACAAACATAGAAGAAAGACAGTCCCTGCTCAAAGAGCTTATAATCTAATAGACAAAAAATAAATAAAGTAAGTAAATCAAATCAATTAATGTGAACGGGAAGGAAGAGAGGAGGGTAGGTGGAGGCGAGTGGTTACAAGTGGTTACGAGTCAAAAGCAATGTTAAAGAGGTGGGCTTTCAGTCTAGATTTAAAGGTGGCCAAGGATGGGGCAAGATGTAGGGGCTCAGGAAGTTTATTCCAGGCGTAGGGTGCAGCGAGACAGAAGGCGCGAAGTCTGGAGTTGGCAGTAGTGGAGAAGGGAACAGATAAGAAGGATTTATCCATGGAGCTGAGTGCACGGGAAGGGGTGTAGGGAAGGACGAGTGTGGAGAGATACTGGGGAGCAGCAGAGTGAGTACATTTATAGGTTAGTAGAAGAAGTTTGAACAGGATGCGAAAACGGATAGGGAGCCAGTGAAGGGTCTTGAGGAGAGGGGTAGTATGAGTAAAGCGACCCTGGCGGAAGACGAGACGGGCAGCAGAGTTTTGAACCGACTGGAGAGGGGAGAGGTGACTAAGTGGGAGGCCAGCAAGAAGCAGATTGCAGTAGTCTAAACGAGAGGTGACAAGGGTGTGGATGAGGGTTTTGGTAGAGTGCTCAGAAAGAAAGGGGCAGATTTTACGGATGTTGTAAAGAAAGAGACGACAGGTCTTGGCAATCTGCTGGATATGAGCAGAGAAGGAGAGAGAAGAGTCAAAGATGACCCCAAGGTTTCGAGCTGAGGAGACAGGGAGAATGAGAGAGCCATCAACAGAAATAGAAAACGGGGGGAGCAGGGAGGTGGGTTTGGGGGGGAAAATGAGAAGCTAGGTTTTGGTCATATTTAATTTCAGGTGGCGTTGAGACATCCAGACAGCAATGTCAGACAAGCACGCTGAAACTTTGGTTTGGATGCAAGGTGAGATATCAGGGGTAGAAAGGTAGATTTGGGAGTCATCAGCATAGAGATGGTAGGAAAAGCCATGGGATGAGATTAATGAACCAAGGGAAGAAGTGTAGATAGAAAAGAGGAGGGGACCAAGAACAGAACCCTGAGGTACGCCGACAGGCAGAGGGATAGAAGTAGAAGAGGATCCACCAGAGTGAACACTAAAGGTGCGGAGGGAGAGGTAGGAAAAGAACCAGGAGAGGACAGAGCCCTGGAATCCAAGTGAGGACAGGGTATCGAGAAGTATGCTGTGATCGACAGTGTCAAAAGCAGCGGAAAGATCGAGGATGGAATATTGACCTCTGGATTTAGCCAGTAATAGGTCATTGGAGACTTTAGTAAGTTCAGTTTCGGTTGAGTGGAGAGGGCGAAAACCAGATTGTAGTGGGTCAAGAATAGCATGTGAGGAGAGAAACTCAAGGCAGCGGCGGTGAACAGCACGCTCAAGTAATTTGGAGAGAAAAGGAAGGAGGGAGATGGGTCGGTAATTAGAGGTACAAGTAGGGTCGAGTGAAGGCTTCTTAAGGAGAGGTGTGACCACAGCATGTTTAAAGGCAGCAGGGACAGTCGCAGTGGAAAGTGAGAGGTTGAGAATGTGACAGATAAAAGCAAGAAGAGCAGGTGAGATGGCATTAAGAAGGTGGGTGGGAATGGGATCAGAGGAACAAGTGGTACATTTTGAGGAATAAAGGAGAAGTGTAGTTTCCTCAATAGTAACTTCAGGAAAGGAGGAAAGGGAATGAGGGGAAGGAGAGAGAGGGGAACGGACTAGTGGAGGGAGAGGTGGTGAGGTAGAGAAAGCAAGGTTTATCTTTTGAACCTTGTTGTGAAAGAATTCAGCAAGGGTCTGAGGAGATAATGAAGGGGGAGTTGGGGGAGGGGGCACCTTGAGTTCAATGTGGTGAAGAGAAGTCGAGGATTAGAGCCAAGAGAGTTGGTCAGTTGGATATAATAATCCTGTTTGGCACGTAAAAGAGCAGATTGGAAGGAGGTCAGCATGAACTTAAAGTGTAAGAAATCAGCAAGGGCCCGAGATTTCCGCCAGAGGCGTTCGGCGGAGCAGGTACTCCGCTACGTAGGTAGCGGATATTAGAAGTCAGCCAAGGTTGGGGTATTGTACGCCAAGCTGCAGTATCCCAGAAACCAGTATGTATTGCAATTCAATAATGGTTAGAATTCTGTCCCCTTAGGTGAAGTGAAAGCTACCTCTGAAACATCCCACTGTCCATGTTAATGTTTTATCTGCTTAATATAATTTTATATAGAATTTAAAACTGAAAACTTACTTTTATTTGACGAATAATGAATTGCAAATGCTTATCATCTTCAAACATTGTGGTTAAGCTTGGTCCTTCTCCACACGTCTTTTCTTCAGGTTTGTTATTAATAATAGGTCTTGTGAATGCATTAAAGTATGAATCCGGTACAAGATTGGCAACAGACAATACAGTCTCTTGAAACCGACAAATTACTCCTGAGATCCCTTCCTGTTTAAAGTAGAAAAGAACAGCATAAATTGGGGAGGATAGTGGAAATGGGTTAGAAAATTTAGGGGCCAGTTTTACTAAAGGGTTGCCGTGTGGCAACACACTTGCCGCACAGCAACCCGGAACTATTCCCAGCCCAACGTGGCCTCCGGCAGTAGTTCCATCTCAAGCGAGTGCCATTTTCAGCTGAACAAAAAATATTTTTGCAATTTTTACAGCAGCGTTAACTCGGCGCTGCCCAGTTACCACAGGAGCCCTTACTGCCATCTCAATGGGTGGTGGTAAATGCTCCCCACCACATGGCCATTTTTGTTAGGGGCTTTTTACCCACTGCAGTAAAAAGGCCCCTGGCGCATGGGAAAAACGGCCCCTGCCACAACCGCAGGGCCTTTTTTACCGCAGCTTGGTAAAAGGACCCCACAGTGTGTACACTTACAATATTTCAAAAAATGCTTAAACATTGTAGCGTAATATACCTTATTAACAGGAGTAAGTGGGCAGATACCTCCTACCTAGCTATTCAAGTCCACCGTTAACACTATCCTGCCTAACACTTTCCTTCTCTCTTCCCTTACTTAATCTCTGAACATTATTACTTGTATCTGACATCTTGGAATGACTATGTCATAACCAAACTCTGTAAACCACATTGAGCCTGCAAATAGGTGGGAAAATGTGGGATACAAATGCAATAAATAATAATAATAATAAATTATCTTGGTTATATTACCTAGGATTTCATGTGACCCTCCAGGTTAAAACCTACTAATCAACAATACTAGCCAGTTAAGTTTCCTATTTTCACACAGATTTTCCCAGGTTTGTTGGAATTTAAAAGTAACAAAAAGCGGTCCTGACTATATAAAGGAATTCATTCATTCTAGACCTGCTTACATGGTTTCTTCATAGCAAGATGATACTTCACTGCCATACATTTTTACCTATGATGGTATATGAAATTTCCACATTTGTTTATTGTCCTCATCTTGTAAGCTTCTTTTCATAAACTGGATTTTAAAAGATGTGTTTCATTCTAATCTGGAGTGAACTAAAGACCCTAGAAAGAATACTGAAATTTTCATTTTATTTGACAACAAACCTGACATTCACTTGAAAACATATCTCTAAGAGACCTAGCTACTAAACTACATTAGAAGGATAACTTTATGGGGGGGGCGCTAGAGGACCTTGGACTAGATGGACGTGTAGACTCAGAGCTCCCTCCTAGGCCTCGTTAAAATCAAGTATTTACTGGTGTCTTTGGCACAATTTTTCACACTACTGTTCAGACTTACTGCTAAACATGTCTGCAAGCAAGTCACACAAACAGGAAACTAGCATGTCTTTTCCTCGGGAGAAAAAAGGAAGAAATGTGATATACAGTCTCCTGAAAAGATGGCACCGAACAGGTCTAATGTGCACCCTTCTAAAGCTGTTTTAGAAGAATTAAAGGCATTAAGGGATCTCACTGCAAAACACTTTGAAAAAACTTGCAGCTTGAAAAACGATCGCTTGGCATGTACAGTGTCAGTCTCCGAATTTCAAACAAGATTAGAGGCAGTAGAAAAACACTCAAAACAAACTGCCACAGATTTACAACAACATGTGCACTTAATAACGGACAAACTTCTCTACTTGGAAAAACAGACGATCTTGCAAACAGAAGCAGGTGAAACAATATCTGAATTTTGGGCTTACCAGAACACTAGAAGGATCTGACTTACCACTGTTTTTAAGCACATGGCTCCTGAAAATCCTGCATTTACCACCTGAAAACTACTGCACAGAAACAGAAGCAGTTCTTGTCTATGAGAGCACAACTTAAAGAAAAAGGAGTGAGGTTTGGTTTACAATACCCTGCAAGGATGATTATCACATTAAACAACACCACCGAGTCTTTGACTCTCCAGAATCTTTACAACTATTCCTAGATAAAAGGGACACGGAAGGTATGGCTGGATGAGTTAATCTCCATGCATATACTCTTTTTTTTTTCTCACTCTGCTGAGCTGTTTCATGCTCTGGTAGTCCGCCTGCTGATGGCTATTTACTCACTGCCATTATAATGCAGGGGCGTAGCCACGGGTGGGCCTGGACGGGCCCAGGCCCAGCCAGTTTCCCTCCAGGCCCGCCCAGCCCCGGGTGTCAGCAGGTGGGGAGGGGGGTGCTCTGCTGGCGCTGCAGTCCCCACCTGCCTACCAGCTCCACGATCGACGAGCAGACGACCCTCGTCTTCCATCTGGCATCGAGTCTAAAAAAAAAAAAGCCCGGAGAAACGCCTCGCGTCTGCTGTGCACTGCTGTAAAGCAAGCAGCAAATCGTCTCGTCGGTCCTTCCTTCACTGTGCCCGCCCTTGCGGAAATAGGAAGTTACATCAGAGGGCGGGACACAGTGAAGGAAGGACCGACGAGACGATTTGCTGCTTGCTTTACAGCAGTGCACAGCAGACGCGAGGCGTTTCTCCGGGCTTTTTTTTTTTTTAAGACTCGATGCCGGATGGAAGACGAGGGTCGTCTGCTCGTCGATCGTGGAGCTGGTAGGCAGGTGGGGACTGGGTCGTGCAGGGGGGCTCAGATGGGATGTTGGGGTGGGGTGGGGAGGGGTTCAAATTTATAGTATTTAACTTTTAAAGTTCATGGTGGGGGGGGGGGGGGGTAGAGAAGGGAAGAAGAAATGCATGCCCACCCAACCTACCCACTGGCCCACCCAAAAATTACATTCTGGCTACGCCACTGTTATAATGAACCTTTTGCTAGTCACAGTCTCCTTTTTTTTATGCAAATCCTCTTTTCACGGTCAAGTGACTTCATGACTTTTGTTATGTTGATTTTCTAGTACTTAAATGAAAATGACTTCAGTGATAGAGTATCACTATTGACTAGCTTGTTCTTGTGTGTTTTCATCTACTTATTACAAAGTTCTAAGCAAGGCAAATTTTTCATTTTGAAACTATACTAAAATTGTTATTATTATTAGATATATAATTTTAATTATCTACTATAATAAAACTCACCCTCAACGTTCTGAAGACAACGTTCTGAAGTCACTCAGTCACTCCCTGAAGGGTTCATGGATTCATGGTGGTGAAGCCACAACACTGACCATGTCTCTCAGCCCCGCCCTCGCATGACGGACCAATCAGAAAAAACACACTCAATGTTCTGAAACACAAAGGACCATCACAAAACCGTTCCCAGGCAACGTAAGACGGACCTATCAGAGGAAACTACGTGGCAATAAGGGAGGAGCATTCACCAGCAGAACGGCTCATTATCTGTGCAGCACGGAGAGCACAGAACCACCGCTTGAACGAGAGAAGAATATTCCTGTTGTGGGTATGTGCAAAAAAGACCGGAAGGGGGGGGGGGGGGGGGGGGGGGGGGAGAAGACATTTTTAAATGCCTAATGCCGGTACTGAAGAGTGCCGGAGGGCCTATAGCACAGACTATATTTGGGTTCGCTAGACGTGGAGTCGGTGGAGCCAGAGAACAGTGTGCCCCTCACCATCTGGGACTTGGGCGAACAGGACAAGCTGTGGCCCAGCTGGAAGGATTACCTGTGACCCAGCCAGCAGCAAATTTCCCTACTCCTTCCCTGCCTAGGAATCGCTGGAGACTGGTTGCAAAACTAACGAAACAACCGCACACCGACACACCACCTCCATCATTCGAAAGGCATCCACTCTTTCTACAACAGAAATGCAAACTAATAATACAAAACAAACAAAGAATACCCGGTTTCTCACGCGGCTGCAGGTAACTCCCTACCCCTTTCCTCTTCCCCTTTTGCTGAAGCAGCCAAGGACGTGCCGTTTCAGGGCTGCTGTAGGGGAACGTTGGAAGTGAAATGTGCTGTGGGAAGCAGCGCCGTCTTTTTCCGTTGGGCTGGGGTTCTGGGCATCCTGGAGGTGGGAGACGGCTTGCCTGAGGACGGGGATGGTTGTTTTAAGTTGGCAGAAGGGAGAGGAGCACGGTCTCGGACTGTCAGGGGGTGATCCGGTATGTTCTGTCCTTTTCAGGCCTGCTGCAGGGGAATGCTGGAACATTTATGCGCTGCGGGAAGCAGCGCCATCTTTTTCCGGGTGCTTGGGGAATCCCCGAGGTGGGAGATGGCTTGCTTGAGGCTGGGGATGGTTGGGCACATCCCCAGCCTCAGGCAAGCCATCTCCCACCTCGGGGATTCCCCAAGCACCCGGAAAAAGACGGAGCTGCTTCCCGCAGCGCATAAATGTTCCAGCATTCCCCTGCAGCAGGCCTGAAATGGACCAAACATACCGGATCACCCCCCAACGGCCCGAGACCGTGCTCCTCTCCCTTCCGCCAACTTAAAACAACCATCCGCGTCCTCACGCAAGCCGCCTCCCACCTCCAGGATGCCCAGAACCCCAGCCCAACGGAAAAAGACGGCGCTGCTTCCCACAGCACATTTCACTTCCAACGTTCCCCTACAGCAGCCCTGAAACAGCCAAAAAATACCGACAGACCAAGAACGTGCTCCTCTACCTTCCGCCCATCTAAAACAACACTGCTGCCTCAGCACAACACAAAAAAAAAAAAAACCTGGAAAAAACAATCCACCACTCAGCAAAGGCTGACCCCCCTACAACCACATTTACATTTCACCAACAGAAAGACCCCCCTCCACAAACCTCCTTGACAGACAAAACCACACACACACAATACAACAGAAACACACCCTCAAAGCCACACACCAATCCATCCCACTTTGCCAGCATAGCACAGCACATCCCCCAACCCCCCCACCCAAAAAACAAATAAAAAAAAAAAGACACATCAACAACCTGCACACACACCCCACCCTCACACACTCACACACACACACACACACGAAAACTCTGTGACACATACACACACACAAAAAAAAGCCACATGCTAGCACCCGTTTCATTGGTTTCGGAAACGGGCCTTTTTTACTAGTATTAACTAATAGACACCAAATTTTATTAGGCCTGGGAGTTCTCCTTGTCTGCTGTTCACTTCTAATATCCTCTTACACCCATCTGTTTTTTCTAAAGCTTGAGCTCTCAGCTCCTAGCTCTCTGCTCTGATGGCTTTTTTCTTTAGTTATATGAATCCAAGTTATATTTTTCTTTCTAATATAATTGCTGGATATAATAGTATCAATATGATGATGTATATATGTCATCCTTCTCTAGGATATACACAATGTTTGAAATAGAAATTATTTCATATAAGATTTTGCAACACATATAATGTTTTTTCAGATCTTAACATACTTTCTCAATATGGCTCACTGTCACGTCTGTGGCCGTGACCACCCTCATACTTACCCTGTTTCTGGGAGTCAGTGGCTGTGCTGGCTTCTGCTGGTCTCTGTGTCTATCTCTGTCTTAGTTTCTCTCTGGCTCTGTGTGCTGATTGCCTTACTGGACCTCACCTGTGTGGGCTATGCCTCTTCCAAGATGGCTGCCGCCTCCTCTATGCCAGTATCCAAGATGGCTCCTGCTTGTCCTTCCTGTAGGCTCTCTTTCTCTGTGTGTCAAGCCTCTCTTTGGAGGCAAGGAACTTCCTGCTTCTGTCCTGCTGGTGGTGACTCATCAGTGAGAGCCTTCATAAGGAAGTGCTGGGCTTGCAGTCAGTGCCTTTGCATGAAGTGTGTTGCTCTTAGGCCAGGTCAGGTTAGTAGGTGTCTGCTGCACTACTGCTTAGCCTCTCTCTGGGTTCCAGCCCAGCTTCTTTCTGTGTCTGTTGTCTTGCCGTGGGGGGTTTCCCTGTCTCTGTTCCTGGCTTACTCTGTGTTTGGGGTGAAGCCTCTGTTCCTGGCTTGCTCTGTGTTTGGGGTGAAGCCTCTGCTCCTGGCTTACTCTGTGTTTGGGGTGAAGCCTCTGTTCCTGGCTTGCTCTGCGTTTGGGGTGAAGCCTCTACTCCTGGCTTACTCTGTGTTTGGGGTGTTGCCTCTGTTCCTGGCTTGCTCTGTGTTTGGGGTGAAGCCTCTGTTCCTGGCTTGCTCTGTGTTTGGGGGAAGCCTCTGTTCCTGGCTTACTCTGTGTTTGGGGTGAAGCCTCTGTCCGTGTTTGTTCTCTGTTTGCTCTGCTGCTGGCCCAAGACCCTTGGCCTGTCTTCCTGGTTTACTCTGTTCGCTCTGTTGCCTATCTTGAACCCTGCTTGTATTTTCTGAGTGTATATCCTGAATCCTGCCTTGCCTAGTCTGTGTGCTTACCCTGCTTGTCATTCCTGTGTGTATATCCTGAATCCTGTCTCTCTGTCTAGCTAGTGTTTAATGCCAGGGCATGGTCCCTGTTTCCTGCTGCTTCCTAGCTAGTGGGTTTACCCGCTGGGTATTCCCTGATCCCCAGTCTGCCTTGCTGGCATGCTGCCTAGTCTTGGTTCCTATGTCTTGTCTCCTTGGTCTGCCGTCTGGTTCTTGCTAGTGGCTGTGCAGCAGCACCCCGTCTGAGTTTAGCTCCTAGTCCAGTTTCCTCGTGTTTCCTTGATCCTCAGTGGGTCCTCTGGATCTCCAGTCCGGCCTTGGCCAGCAAGTCCTGTCGGCCACTCGCACGCTGGAGCTCAACTCCAGCGGAAAGGTGGCTAAGCACAGGTGAAGTGGTTCCTGTTCTGCCGGTTCCAGTGGCCTACTTCCAGTCCCGAGTTCCAGTCCGGTCCTTCCGGACATCCAGTTCCAAGATGGTCTTGCCTGCCTCTGCCGCTCCTCGGCAGGGGCCCATGGGCTCACGATCCCCAGTGCTGCCTCGAGGACCTGACAGCATTCCAAGGGCCTCGAGAACGCGACAGAATGCAAAGGTCATGAGTCTGGCAAGATCATCGGTCCAGGTGGGCTTCCTGCCCATGCCTTCGTTTCCTATGGACGATCTGGGGGCAGTTCCTGAGTTGGACTTTGATTCCTATGCCAGCCCAGTACTGTTTTTGGATCCTTTTATGACGCTTCGGGAGTACTGTGATGAACTTTTATCTAATCCTGCTCTGAAGGATACTCCTGAAGCAGCAGCTGAGAGAAAGCGTCTCTGGTGGCGTCTGGTCCGCCATAGCCCCGTTTCTGATATGAACCCTGCTCTCTCGCTCTGTGAGTACCGCCTCAGACTTCTGGAGGAGCCAGCCCTGCGGGATACACCTGAAGCTGAGGGCGAAAGAAGACGCCGGGGAATTCCTCCGCTCGGGGCTTTTCAGCCGCCTCAGCCGAGCAGCCGGCGGTACCATGGTGGGTTAGCTCCTGTTCGGGACCCCACTCCTCCAGCGCTTAGTCCAGTCCGAAGAGAGGTTCAAGCGGAGCCTTGGGAGCCTGTCCGAGTGAAGCCGCCAGCTAAGCCTCTGAGGTCAGCCCGAGGGACGGTCCTGACCCGGTCTCTGAGGTCAGGCCGAGTGAGACATCGGACCAAGCCTCTGACTCCAGTTCAAGCAGTACCGCCACCTAGGCGCTTGGGTCCAGTTCAGGGGGTGCTTCATACTGAGCCCCTGCTTCCAGTTCAAGTAACGCTTCCACTTAAGCCTCTGAGTCCAGTCCGAGGGAAGCGGTCGATTGAGCCTCTGATTCCTGCTCGAGTGGCGCTCCTGGCCGAGCCTCCAGTCCTCGTTCAAGTGGCATGTCCCTTGAAACCCCTGAGTCCAGTCCGAGGGGTGCTTCTGACAGAGTCTCAGAGGCCTATGCAAGTGGCACTCCATGTCGAGCCTCCGGTTCTTGCCCAAGTGACCCGTCCGGTCAAGCCACTGAGTCCAGTTCGAGGGGGACTTCTAACCCAGCCTCCGACTCCAGTCCGAATGGTGCTTCAAACTGCACCTCCGCTTCCAGTCCAGAGGGCACCTGCAGTCGAGCTTCTAAGGCCAGTCCAAGTGGGGCTTCAGACTAAGCCTTTGACCCCTGTCCGAGGGGTTTTTTCTGTCAAGCCTCAGTTAAAGTCCAGTTTGAGGGGCGCTGCCAGTCAAGCTTTTGGTTCCAGTCCGGGTCCCAGTCCCGGTTTAACTCCTGTTCAGAGGTCCAGTTCTACTTTAGACTTTGATGCCAGTCCAGGTCCCAGCCCCGGCTCCAGGCCTGATTCCAGTCCGGGTCTCAATCCAGGGACTGTTCCGGACTCCAGTGTGGGCGTCCAGCCCATACGTTTTGCTTCAGATACTGTCCTTGATGAGGAGATGATGTTCCAGGGGGACCTTAATAGACTTTGTTCTGATCCTGCCCGGGAGAATCCCCTCGAAGCTATAGCTGAGGGAAGGCATGTTCAAAGGCTTGGGGTCTGGAGAAACCCATTTTTTGCATTGCACCCTGCTACCATGCTCTGGGGATACCATGGCCGTTTCCTCTTGGACCCTGCTCGGCAGACAACTCCTGAAGCTAACGCTAGAGAGACATCCCAGTCCGGCCAGAGGGGTGCGTCCAGCCATGCAGCTGAATCTCTCAAGTTCCAGTTCCAGCCAAGATGCTGAGTCCGTTCCAAGGTCCAGTGCCAGCCAAGATGCTGAGTCCGTTCCAAGTTCCAGTTCCAGCCAAGATGCTGAGCCTGCTCCGAGGTCCAGTTCCAGCCAAAATGCTGAGTCCGTTCCAAGTTCCAGTTCCAGCCAAGAGGCTGAGTCTGTTCCAAGTTTCAGTTCTAGCCAAGATGCTGGGTCCGTTCCAAGTTCCAGTTCCAGTCAAGCTCCTGACGCCAGCCCGGGTCCCAGTCCCGGTTTGCTTCCTGACTTCCGTCTGGGTTCCCCCAGAGAAGGGTTCCTCTTGAACTTTGTTCCTCTTGCTGCATCCAAGTTCCTGAGTTGGTCCAGCAGTGAGTCGAAGGAGCCTCCTGTTTATAAGCTCCGTTCCTGCCTGCCAGTGCTGGACTTCTTTGTTGCTTCCAGTCCAGTGAGCCATGTCTGGGTTTTAAGACCCATCAGGAGGTTTTAGTGGGTAATGCAGTGCACTTCAGGCAGGCGGACCCAGGCCCATCCCCCCCTACCTGTGCCACTTGTGGTGATAAATGGGAGCCCTCTAACCCCCCCCCCAAAAAAAAAACCCACTGTACCCACATGTAGGTGCCCCCCTTCACCATTAAGTGCTATGGTAATGGTGTTGAGTTGTGGGGAGTGGGTTTTGGGGGGGATTTGGGGGGGTCTCAGTACCCAAAGTAAAGGAGCTATGCACCTGGGAGGTAATTTAATGTTTTTTCCTATTTTTTAAAAGTGCCCCCTAGGGTGCCCGGTTGGTGTCCTGGCATGTGAGGGGGACCAGTGCACTACAAATCCTGGCCCCTCCCACGACCCAAAGCCTTGGATTTGGTCGTTTTTGAGCTGGGATGCTTCGTTTCGATTATCGCTGAAAAACGAAAACGCCCAGCTCAAACAAATGCCCACATCTCAAAAACGCCCACATCCAATGCATTTGCCTGGCACAAACCGTATTTTCGAGACTAAAGATAAACGTCCATCTTTTTCGAAAATACGATTCGGCCCACCCCTTCACGGACCCGTTCTCGGAGATGGACGTTCTTACACATGGGTGTTTACGTTTGATTATGCCCCTCCATGTGCCTTAGTGAAAGAGCCCCTTAGTTTTCATTAGATAATTTAAAAGGAATAAGCGTACTTATCTGCATGAATATTTATCTTATCTGTTTTTCATTGGTTTCTCATGCTAGCTGGTAGTTGTATGCTTATTCTGACTCGCTCATTATTGATGATGACCAGGATGGCAGTTTAGTGTCAATTAGCACCAGTGCATTTTTTCTAGCAAAAAAGGTGCCAGTTCTCAAATGCCAGGCCACCATTCAGGGGTGGGGTGATCACTGAGGGATCCACCCCACAATAGCCAGGCCCCCTGCAACCAGTCCCAGAATCTATGACGACAGAATTGGCGTGTAGAGCCTGAGCTCTTTCATTAAAACTTGGGAACCACGGGTCAGTTTTAGCAGACAATGAAAAAGGTGCCCGTACTCAATACCTCTTCAAAAAAAGCCCTGATTAGCACAGATCTATAGTTTTTTTGGCTTTACTTCATCTGTATGGTTTGTTTTAAGCATCAAATTAGGTTTGTATGACACGTTTTTACTCTTACTTGATTATATTTTGGCTTGTCTGTTCCAGTATGACTGGTACATAGCATGCTTTTTTTGTCACCCTTATCTAATTGATATTTTGTACTGATAAGATGCAATGCTATATTGAATGAGCGGCTCTGTTTTACTGTATTTTTTGTATACATCACATCTACATTTTTTTTTTACTATATCTTTTTTTTCTTCCTACACTTTCTATACTATATGACACCATTTGTCTGATGCATCAATGTGGTTTTTTGGCATATCATAGTTACAGGACTGTACAGAATGAGCATTTTTTAAAATTTGTAATGTATTGCTTCTGACAAAGACATGTATATCTTGAATTTGATAGAATAGAATTATAGTTTGATTTAATATGATTTTTGTAATATTTTTTAATAGAGATGTCTATTAAGTTTGCCAATTAGAAACGTGTAATATTTCATGTTATATTTTTCTTTTTACAGTTCGCCTGCTTTTTTGACATTATTACTGACAAAGTTACGCAGGAAGTGCTGTACTACTGTGACACACAATTTTGGTATTTATGTCTTGCTTTATTTGATATCACATTTTATTATTATTATTTTAAATTATATTTTCTTTTTATGTATATGTCATGCTGTTTTTAGTTTCACCTCATTTTAAACAAATATATGTATTTTTATGTAGTTAGATCCCTGACACAGGCATTTGCCAAAACATGGGGCCATTTTGGGCCCTTCAATAAAATTTGCTTGATCCACCTTGACGTCAGTGGCGTAGCCAGACCTGAGATTTTGGGTGGGCCCAGAGCTAATATGGGTGGACACTATATATATATATAGATATATAGATAGATAGATAAATACATTTTAAACTAGGCACTGCAGAGACCATCCCCACCCAAAAACCCACTAAAATGAGAGAAGGACAACTTTTTTAAAATTAAGCTAGCTTGGCACTATTAAAATTTATTGTTGGGGAATTTTTGGGTGGGGATGGGCTCCTCATTGCCCTAGGCACCGGCACGTCTACCCCCCCCCCCCCCCATCCAGAAGCCCACTAGCAGACCACAGCCATCATTTTGATTAGAAAAGAATAATCAAAATGCTGGCAGGTCATGGTGGTGGGCTTCGGGGTGGGCTCTTCACTGCAGGGCAAAAAAAGGTATATTTTAATCATTAAATATATACATTTTTTTGCCCTAGGCAATGAAGTGTTTACCCCACCCAGAAATTCCACAACAATAAATTTTAATAGTGCCCAGACCCCAGCTAGCCTTAATTAAAAAAAAAAATTGCATGATGATTATAATGGGGGAAAAAAAAAGCATTTGCAATTTTATTACCTGCTGGCAGCTGCTGCTTACCTTGGCACTGGTAGTAAAGTTATGGAGACAGACACTACTGCTGAAACTTCTGGAGTGATCTCTCGCGAACTTCCAGGTCCTCCGATGCCAATTCCCACGTCCAGGGCCAGGCTGAGGCTCGCCTCGCAAAGTGCACGTGCGCATGTCCAGTCATTAGTGCCGCTGCTACTACCGCCGTGCAGGATCCGGATGGAATCATGATGGGAAACTACAACGTGGTGCGCTGCCTGCGCGGCCCTACAGTGCATTCCTGAAGGTAGGCGTCGGTGGGCTGATGTTCGGAGCCTACCCTGGAGACCTAAGCGGATGCCTGGTTACTGCGACGGGGCTGCTGCTGCTGCAGACTGCAGCAGTGTGTGTGTGTGCGCTTGGGTGGTGGTGGGCGGGCTGCGGGCCTGAGCGAAATCGGGCTGGAATGGATTCCTCCGTCGTCGTGCCGTACTGCTGCTCCTGCAACTGTGTGCGCTTCGGTGGGCGGGCCTGGGCCCACCCGTAGCTACGCCCCTGCTTGACGTTCCATCTGTGGCCCACTTTACTGTTTTGCTTCACATTCAGTTTGTGTTTCTGCTTCCCTCTGGCTTGCTTTGCCTTGCATCCACAGATGGACTTGAACCATTTTCTTGGACAAGTTTCAATAAGTGACTAGGACTGAAGTAGTTAAACATCATCAGTCCATTTTTTCTTTAGCTGTCTTAATGGATTTGATTCCTTATCACTATTTGTTGCTTAATAAAGAGTCAATTGTTCCATTTCTGACTCATCTCATCAATTAAGTACAGGTGAAATTCCATCGCATCTTAAAGAAACTAAAATTACACCAATTCTTAAGGAAAATTTTTGAAAGACAGATATTCAGGATTTAGGCCTGTATCAAATCTGTCCTTGTGTCACTGAAAATAACTAGTTAGGGCCAAACTGAAAACTATTTTGGGGACATTCCAGAGGCGCACTTGGCACTTGACTGGTTAAATGCCGATATTCAGCATTTAACCACCTAGGACAGGTTAACTACAAAACAGTGGCGTAGCCAAAAGGCAATTTTGGGGTGGGCCAACAGGTTGGATGGATGGGCACTAGAGAAACACCTGCCACCTGATATGCCCTGCCCATGCCCCTGCTCCTACCACACACCTACCCCACTCCCAATAACTTCAATGGGAGTAGCAGTGCTGGCCTCAGTGGCTGCAGGCCACATTGAGAGCTAGGGGAAATATAAGAGGGTCCACTCTTCATCCTCCACTGAGCCACGGTCCACCAACACACATATGCTTCCTCCAAATGTGCCCTAAATATTACAGTGGGGCCCTAAAATATCAATACAACTATGAAGAAAACTGAACAAACCAAAGTACTATAGAATACTACATAGAAAATTGATGCTGCCTAGTGGTTAGAGTGGTGGACTTTGGTCCTAGGGAACTGGGTTCGATTCCCACTGCAGGCACAGGCAGCTCCTTGTGACTCTGGGCAAGTCACTTAACCCTCCATTGCCCCAGGTACAAATAAGTACCTAAGCCGCATTGAGCCTGCCATAAGTGGGAAAGCGCGGGGTACAAATAAATAAAAACAGAATACTTTGGTCACACACACAGAACGCAAATGCCAAATACAGATTCCATATCATCAAGCTGATCAATCCATAGACTGGTGGGTTGTGTCCATCTACCAGCAGGTGGAGATAGAGAGCAAACTTTTGCCTCCCTATATGTGGTCATGTGCTGCCGGAAACTCCTCAGTATGTTCTCTATCTCAGCAGGTGGTGGTCACACACAGCAGCAGCTCTGGCTAGGCCTCCAAGCCTAATTTTTAGGTTTTGTTGAGTGCCTGGGGTTGAGGGCTCTTTTGAGCAAGTGCAAACCTGGTGGTGCCAGGTCCCTCCTTTTCTCCCCCCTCCCGCTGGCTCCGTTAAAAAAAAAAAAAAAAAAAAAAAATTTTAAACGTCCTTAAAGGCGTTTATTTCGACGTTTATTTAAACGTTCATTGCAGCTACTCACTGGGACACCAGTTCGTTACAGCTCAGAGCGGACAGCAGGTAATTTTTACCTTTTTATAGCGGGCAGGGGGTTCCCCGATTCTTCTCCTCGTGGCATATGGCGTCGGAGGGCGAGGGCGCAAAGGGTCGCTCCCCGGATCGCTTGAGCGCTTCTAGAGGGGATGCGGGGGTCTTACAGCCTGATTCGCCCTTGTTGGGTGACAGTTTCGTGACCGATGAATGTCCCGATCCTTCCTCCGGCATGGCGGTTTTTTCCCGCCATAAACGCCCATCCCCCGCTCCTCGCCTCCGCCATCTTGGCCGGCCACGCGGCTCGGACGGCTTCTTCGTGGGCCGCCCTTGAGGTTGGAGACATTAATGCCATGAATGCCCTTAATTTGGGCGACGGCACAAAAGCGGCTAAAGTTAAGCGCCGTTCTTCCCGCGCGGCTCCTTCGCGGAGTGTCGCGCCGGACGCCATTTTGGATGCGCAGCATGTCTCTCCCCCGCTCTTGCGAGCGCCGGTTGAGGGTGCGTCTAGGGCTGTTGCCCAGGCTGCGGAAGTGCACAGTCTGGGGGGTTTCTCCCCCGTGTTTGTTTTGCTGCTGCATCAGGCTTTCCTCATGCAAAACGCTGCCCCTGCTCCCTCGTCTGGTAAAGAGGTTGAGGTTCCCAGAGGTAAACGCCCTCGGGTTGATTCCCAGGCCTTGGAGGACTTTGTCTCCTCCGATGTAGATGAGGGCAGCGTGTCTGAGGTCTCCCAACGGTCCTTTGCGGATTCCTTGGAGGAGACGGATCCCCGCTCGGATGGAGCGGATGACCCCTCTGCAGCGGCTCTTTAGCTCAGAGGTTTTGCCCAACCTGTTAGTGCAGGCCATGGGCATTTTGAAGATTTCCTCTCCGGAGCACGTCTCTCCCTCAGCCCCTGTTGGCTCTGCCATTATGCTGGGGACGAAGCGCCCGCCTAGAACCTTCCACATGCATGATGCCATGCACTCCTTAATTTCGGCTCAATGGGATGTCCCGGAAGCGAGCCTTAAAGTGGCTAGGGCTATGTCCCGCCGCTATCCTTTGCCTGAAGGTGAACGTGAGGCCTTTCTGTGGCCTACCGTGGATTCTTTAATCACTGCGGTGACTAAGAAAACGGCGTTACCAGTGGAAGGTGGCACGGCCCTAAAGGACGCCCAAGACAGAGGATTGGAGGCGGCCTTAAGGTCGTCCTTTGAGGCGGCTGCTTTAAGTTTGCAGGCCTCAGTTTGCGGCTCCTATGTGGCCAGGGCGTGCCTGACTATGGTGCAGCGGGCTTCCCCCTCGGATCATTCCTTGAGGGCTGTTTGGCCGGCCCTGGAATCGGGCTTAGCCTATTTGGCAGACTTGCTGTATGATGTCTTGAGAGCCTCAGCTAAAGGCATGGCTCAGACAATATCTGCGCGGCGGTGGCTTTGGCTGAAACATTGGTCTGCTGACCATGCCTCTAAATCCCGCCTGGCTAGATTGCCTTTTAAAGGCAAGCTGCTCTTTGGGGTCGAGCTGCACAAAATCGTGTCCGATCTCGGCACGTCTAAGGGCAAGAAGTTACCAGAGGTCAGGGCTCGGGCTAGTACTCGCCCTGGTACCTCCAGAGGACGGGCTCAGGAAGCCCGTCGGTACCGCCCGGGCAGGTCGGGCTCCTCTGCCCTCTCTTCCTTCAAGAGGAACTTCTCCCCCAAGCAGCATTCCTTTCGCAGAGACCGCCGTCCCGGAGGTGCTCCCTCCGGTCCTCCCCCAGGGTCTCGTACCCAATGACGGGGCCTTGGTCCACGCCTCAGTGCAGATTGGAGGACGGCTGTCCTCGTTTATGGGCGAGTGGACCACAATAAATTCAGATGCTTGAGTGCTGGAAGTCATCAGAGACGGCTACAAGCTAGAGTTCTGCCGACCCTTAAAAGACGGGTTTGTACTCTCTCCCTGCAAGTCTCCGGTCAAAGCTGTGGCAGTGCAGCAGACCTTGGACAATCTGTTCCGCCTGGGGGCGGTCGTTCCGGTGCCAGAGAATCAGCCTGGCAAGGGACGTTACTCCTTTTTCTTTGTGATTCCAAAGAAAGGAGGTTCTGTACGACCTATCCTCGACCTCAAGGGGTCCATTGGGCCTTGAAAGTTCGGCACTTTCGCATGGAGACCCTCCGCTCTGTTATAGCGGCAGTGAAGGCAGGAGAGTTCCTGGCATCCTTGGACTTCAAGGACGCGTACTTGCATATTCCCATCTGGCCTCCTCATCAACGCTTTTTGCGTTTTGCAGTACTGGTCGACACTTCCAGTTCAGAGCCCTCCCGTTCGGGTTGGCTACTGCTCCGCGGATCTTCTCCAAAGTAATGGTGGTCATCGCGGCCTTCCTGTGGAAGGAAGGAGTTCAAGTCCATTCTTATCTGGACGACTGGTTGATCCAAGCCCCTCTTATGCAGAGTGCGGCAAAGCTGTGAACCGGGTGGTTGCTCTTTCGAGCTCCCTGAGGTGGATCATCAACTGGGAGAAAAGCCAGCTGCGCCCGACTCAGTCCCTGGAGCATCTGGGAGTTCGATTCGACACCCAAGTGGGCAGAGTGTTCCTGCCAGACAATTGGATTGTCAAGCTTCAGGCTCAGGTGGACTAGTTCCTAGTAGCCTCTCCTATTCGGACTTGGGACTATGTGCAGCTGTTGGGCTCTATGTCGGCCACGATGGATGTAGTGCCCTGGGCCAGGGCTCATATGAGACCACTTCGACAATCTCTGCTGCTGCGCTGGACTCCGATGTCGGAGGATTATGCTGTGCGCCTTCCCTTGGACCCAGCAGTGCGCAAGGCGCTGAGCTGGTGGACGCAGACAGACAAGTTGTCTGCAGGAATGCCTCTGGTGACCCCGGAGTGGATTGTCGTCACGACGGACGCCTCTTTGTCGGGCTGGGGAGCCCTCTTCTTGGGAAGGACAGCGCAGGGGCTCTGGTCTCCTGCAGAGGCAAAGTGGTCTATCAACCTCCTGGAACTCAGAGCCATTCGGTTGGCGTTTTTGGAGTTCATCCCGGTACTGGCGTTGAAGCCAGTACGGGTCCTGCTGGACAATGCCACGGCTGTGGTCTATGTCAACCGCCAGGGAGGTACCAAGAGCGCCCCTCTAGCCAAGGCAGCCGTGAATCTATGCCAGTGGGCGGTAGCGAGCCTGGAGCAGCTGTCAGCAGCCCACATTGCCGGAGTCATGAATGTCAAGGCGGACTTTCTCAGTCGCCATACCTTGGATCCCGGAGAGTGGCAGTTATCGGCTCAGGCGTTCTTGGATATCACGAAGCGCTGGGGCCAGCCGAGCCTAGATCTATTGGCGTCATCGGCCAGTTGCCAAGTGCCGCGTTTTTTCAGCAGAGGACGGGACCCTCGATCTCTGGGAGTCGATGCTCTCCTCTAACAGTGGCCAACACAAGAGCTTCTCTATGTGTTCCCGCCCTGGCCCATGTTGGGCAGGGTGCTAGACCGATTGGCAAAGCATCTGGGCTGGATAATCCTGGTGGGGCTGCCAGTGGGGCAGGGTCTGTTACATCAGGGTCCCGTGGTGATGGAGGATCCCTCCCCCTTTGGGCTTACGGCCTGGCTATTGAGCAGCAGCGTCTGAGGAAGAAGGACTTCTCAGACAAGGTCATCGCCACTATGCTGAGAGCGAGGAAGCGCTCTACTTTTACTGCTTACGCCAGGGTTTGGCGTACCTTTGCAGCGTGGCGAAGCAGGCTCATTTTCTTCATTCACTGCTCCAATTTCTTCAGTGTTGGCATTCCTGCAAGAAGGTCTGGAGAAAGGCCTGTCGCTCAGTTCCCTTTAAGTCCAGGTAGCGGCCCTGGCTTGCTTCAGGGACCGCCTGAAGGGTGCTTCCCTGGCTTCGTAGCCAGATGTGGTGCGTTTTCTCAAGGGAGTTAAGCACCTGCGCCCTCCTCTGCACTCAATGGTGCCTGCGTGGAATTTTAACCTGGTGCTCAGAGCATTACAGAAGCCGCCTTTTGAACCCTTGTTGAGGGCATCTCTGAAAGACCTGACGTTGAAAGCAGTCTTTTTGGTGGCTATCCTTCAGCCAGAAGAGTTTCCGAGCTCCAGGCACTCTCATGTCGAGAGTCTTTTCTGCAGTTCACTGAGGCAGGAGTGACTATTCGCACAGTGCCTTCCTTCCTGCCCAAGATTGTTTCTCGCTTCCATGTGAATCAGCAGCTCTGTCTCCCTTCCTTTCGTAGGGAGGACTACCCAGAGGAGTACTCTGCTCTTAAATATCTGGATGTGAGACGAGTCATCATCAGATACTTGGAAGTGACCAATGATTTCCGGAAATCGGATCATCTGTTTGTCCTGTTGGCAGGTCCTCGTAAGGGTCTGCAGGCTGCTAAGCCTCCAGTGGCAAGATGGGTCAAGGAAGTCATTGCCGCGGCTTAGGTGGCCGCGGGGAAGGTGCCGCCTATCCAGCTGAAGGCTCACTCCACTAGAGCTCAGGCGGCCTCGATGGCAGAGGCCGGGTCCGTCTCCTTGGAAGAGATATGCAAGGCGGCAACTTGGGCATCGGCCCATACATTCTCCAAGCATTACCGCTTGACTGTGGCGGCACGGGCGGAGGCCCGGTGTGGAGCTTCAGTGTTGAGTTCAGGGATTTCTATGTCCCGCCCTGGGTGAGTACTGCTTCGGTACATCCCACCAGTCTATGGATTGATCAGCTTGATGATATGGAAGGTAAAATTATGTATAATCATACCTGATAATTTTCTTTCCATTAATCATAGCTGATCAATCCATAGCCCCGCCCAGATATCTGTATGGTTTCTATTCTGGTTGCATTTCAGGTTCAAGTTTAATCTTCAGTTACTTCAGAAAGACTTCGGGTTCAAGTTTTTTCACTTGGATTCTTCAAGAGTTGAGACGAGTTTGTGTTACAGTGAGCTGCTGCATTCCTCTCCCCTCCGTTTTACGGGGCTGGATTGAGACATAAATTCTGCCGGCACTCCCTCCCGCTTCGTGTGGTTGTAGGGCAGTTTTGTACCCCTCCCGCTTCGGCGGTGCTAGGGTCAGTCAGCTCCTCCCGCGGTTGCGGTTGCAGGATAAGCCAGATCCCCCCGCATCGGCGGGTGTGGTGTCCCTCCCCCGCTCCACGGGGATGAGCTGGGTTAATTCCCCTCCCCCACTTGTGTGGGGATGAGCTGGGTTAATTCCCCTCCCCCGTTTCGGCGGTGGTGAGCTGGGCAGAGTGTCCCTTTGTGGGTGTAATTCTCTAAGTGCTGAGTCCTGCAGATGGAGCTTTGATATCGACATACTGAGGAGTTTCCGGCAGCACATGACCACATATAGGGAGGCAAAAGTTTGCTCTCTATCTCCACCTGCTGGTAGATGGACACAACCCACCAGTCTATGGATTGATCAGCTATGATTAATGGAAAGAAAATTATCAGGTATGATTATACATAATTTTACCATAAGTGACCACAAACCATAAACAAATGAAATCAAAATCCCAAGAGGCCAGACCTTGCATTTAGCACAGCACAGAGAAATACAAAGAGATGCATTTTCTCCTATACTGTGCAAAATATGATAGCACATGCAAGAGACAGTGTTAGGGGAGGTACAACTAGGGCAACTGGGTTTGGCCCCCTAGCCAGAGAGAACCCCAGGCCAGCTGGAAGCTGAAGAAGGTGCAGACTGTTAGTAAGCTTTGGGGTCCCCTCCTAAATATCTGCCTTGGGCCCCAGCCATATTCTAATACCAGCTTTGGCAGGATGTACATTTCAAATCTGACATATTCTAATCACAAAATAGAAAAATAAAATTATTTTTTTCTACCTTTTGTTGTCTGCTCATTTTATTTTTCCAAGTCATGTTGGTCCCAGGCTCTGGTTTCTACATCCTTCTGTCTTCTCTTAACTCACTCTCCATGTCCACTATCCATCTTCTTCCATCTCTGTACCTCTATCTTCCTCCATGTTTAATATGTCCCTTACTCTGTGTCCCTATATTTCTCTGTACAGCTTCTCCCCTCTCTTTGTCCCCAGTGCCATTATATCTCTACCCTCTCTGATCCTACCATCCTACCCCATCTAGCTTCTCTCCCTCTCACTCCCTCCTGTTTCCAGTATCTGGTTTGGTTGCTTGATTCCCTGCCTGCCCGCCCTCCTTTCCTTCCTCCCTCAGGCTGTAGCTTTAGTATTTGTTCCCTTTTCCTTCATCTCCTTGGTCTGGTATCTCTGTTTCCCTTCCCTCCCTCTTTGTGCTGTACCAGCAGTTCTCTCCCTTCCCTCCAGTTCTCCTTTCCCCTCTTTCTCCCACGTCTAGCAGCTCTCTCCCTTCCATCCAGATCCCCTCCTCCTCTTCTTCCCACATTCAGCAGCTCTTTCACTCCAGCCCCCTCTTCCTCCTCCCACATCCAGCAGCTCTCTCCCTTCCATCCAGTCCCCTCTTCCTCCCATGTCTAGCAGCTCTTTCCTTTCCCTCCAGTCCCTTCTTCCTCTTCCTCCCTTGTTCAGCAGACCTCCAGCCCCTTCCTCCTCTCCCTCCCATGTCCAGCAGCTCTCTCTCTCTCTTCCATCTAGTCCCCTCCTCCTCTTCCTCCCTTATCCAGCAGCTCTGTCCCTTCCCTCCAGTCCCTTCTTCCTCTTCCTCCCTTGTCCAGCAGATCTCCAGCCCTTTCTTCCTCTCCCTCCCATGTCCAGAAGCTCCCGAGCCCCTTCCTCCTCTCCCTCCCATGTCCAGCAGCTCTGTCCCTTCCCTCCAGTCCCTTCTTCCTCTTCCTCCCTTGTCCAGCAGATCTCCAGCCCCTTCCTCCTCCCATGTCCAAAAGCTCTCCAGCCCCTTCCTTCTCTCCCTCCCATCATGTCCAGCAGCTCTCAGCCACTTTCCCTCCAGGCCTGCCCACCCAACATCCTTCGCTGCTGTCGCTGCCTTTTCCCGCGGCTCCGGGTACGGTCGTCCGGGAGGCAGCGTTCAGCGTTTCCTACCTGCTGTGAAATAATTCTTCTTCTCCCCCGGCTCCGCTGCATTGTTTATTCGCCCGTCACACAACGCTGCCATTCTCACAGGCAGCTCTGCTCCCCCCTGCTGCATCCATCTGGCCTTACGTAAGTAGGAAGTGCATAGAGAGGGCCGGATGGGTGCGGCAGGGGGGAGCAGAGCTGCCTGTGAGAATGGCAGCATTGCGCAACGGGCAAAAAACCGATGCAGCGGAGCCTGGGGAGAAGAAGAATTATTTCACAGCAGGAAGGCAACGCTGAACGCTGCCTCCTGAATGGCCGTACCCAGAGCTGCGGGAAAAGGCAGTGACAGCAGTGAAGGATGGTGGGTGGGTGGCTGGGCGGGCCTGGAGGGAAAAAGCACTGATAAATTTTAAAAAACTAAAAAATAACACCGGAGCTGCAGGGCTTAGCTCGGGGGTACTTCTCTGCTTCCTACACATGGCTGAGCTAATGCGATTGGAGTACTATGGCTGAGTAGTGTGCAGCTAGCTGGCAACTGATTGGTGGATCACTGAGACTGGGTGGGCCTAGGCCCACCCATAGCTACGCTCCTGCAACAAGGTATTTTTTTAAGAAATCAATCGAGTTTATACCTGTGGCTTTAGGAAAGTTCAATACCCTAAGGTTTAAATATCTGTTATAATTCTCTATTTGCTCTATTTTCCGATATATCACAGTCTTATCCTTTACCAAAACATCTGTTATAGATTTTAAATTTGTAACCTCTGATTGCATCTGTGAAACTTGGTTCGCTGAATCAAGTTTAGCTTTTTACAACGATTCAGTTAGTTTATCTACTTTACTCACAAGAAGAGATGTATCTTGGACAGATTTTGTAACAGCTGCAGTTAAATCTTGAAGTGCTTTCCAAATAGACTCCAATGTAGCCACAATGGGAGCTGGCTCCAAGTTTACTTCCTCTGCGAGTTTGGGTGTTGCACTGCTGACCGGGGACCTGCTGTTACCAGATTCCCATTCAGCTAGGCCTCCTGCTTCACTCCTAAAACGTGCAGGACATGGCGGAGGATTAAGCTCCGGAGAGGATAAAGATGTTTCTGGCCCCAAGAGGGCCGATGCTCCTCCGTTGGCGCTCAAAGCGGGGCTCACCGTTCCAGTAGTTAGTGGGCAGCTCATTGCATATCGATCTAGTGTCTGCTGGACCAGAGATGAAGTTCTGGCCAGCGGCAGTTGGACTTTAACCATCCCCTTCCTTTTGGTTTGAGGCATCGGGCAGAAGAAATTGTAAGTAGAAACGCCAAACAACCATGACCGCATACCTAATGTGCTCTGCCTCCATCTTGTCATGCCCCTCAGGATAGGGAGAATTCCCCCCTCTAAAGAGTTTTAAGAACCAATTTCAAATTCCAGATCAGACATGGATGATGAAGGGGAGGGCGCAAAAGAGTGTCCTGCAAGAAAAGAACTAAATCAGCATGTGCTGCCAAGGAGGAACCCGAGAGCTGGCCACAGAAGTAAGCGAGTGCCACCACCTGAAATCAAAGAGAGTTATATGCCAATCCCTTCTGCAGATCCTCCTGCAGAAAGGCCTGAATCTGGGAAGTCATCACTCGAAAGGGGGACTAAGCTTATTCGGCACACTATGCCTCAATGGTACGCCACACCCGAGCATATACTGAAGTAGTAGATCTTCCTGGTGCAAAGAAGGGTAGTAATAACCATGTCCAAATAACTCCGTCTTCCTTAATATGGACCTTTCAAGAGCCAGGCCATAAGACCAAAGAGGTAGGGATCCTTCATCAGAACCGGACCCTGATGTAAGAGATCGGCCAAAAGAGAGAGTCTCAGTGGAACATCTACAAGAGGACAGATCACGTCCGCATACCACGGACTCTGTGGCCAATTCAGAGCAATGAGAATGACCATCTTCTGGTGTCTTCCAATTCTGTGCAGCTCTCGCCCTATCAGGGGCCAGGGAGGAAACAAGAAGAGTCGACGTGGGCCAGGGCTGCAGAAAAGCATCCAGATTACGGGAGCCGACCTCTCAATGATGGCTGAAGAATCAGGGAAAATTGAGGTTCCAGTGAGTCACTATGAGGTCGATGAGCAGCGTTCCCCACCTCTGATAGCTCCCAATCTGCCTGATCTAGGAGACTGCGGCTGAGAAAATCTGCCTGAACATTCAATTGGCCCATAATGTGAGCCACTGATAAATAAAGGAGATGGGCCTCTGCTCACACCAGAAGGTGCTGAGCCTCCAACGCCATTGCAGCACTGTGCGTGTCGCCCTGTCAATTGATGTAAGCCACTGCTGTCATGTTGTCTGAGAAAGACCGCCTTGCCCGTCAATAGGTCCCAAAAACCACAAAGATCGTTGTTTACCGCCCTCAGTTCCAAGTGGTTGATCAGCCAGCCAGCTTCCATTTCCATCCAACTGTCCTGCACATGCCGGTGAAGGCAATGTGCTCCCCAACAGGTGAGGCTGGCATCCATCATCACCACCACCCACAACGGAGAAGCCAGTGGCATCCCCTGGCATAGGGTGGAGAGACTGGTGACCACCTGTTCAGCAGCGAGTGCTACAGAGGGCGCATGTGAGCCATGGCCCACGGAACCACCTCCAGAGTGGCCGCCATAGACCTGAGCACCTGAACATAATCCCACGCGTGGGGGCTCGCCACTGCCAAATTTGGCAAATTTGTATCCGGAGCTTCTCCTTTTGAGCTTCTGACAAGAACACTTTCCCTGTATCATGTTGAAGCACGTGCCTAGATACTCCAAGGACTGGGTCGAGACAAGATGGCTGTTCACCAAGTTGACAATCCATCCAAGGAACTGAAGAAGGGACACCAGCCGACCGGTGGCCTGGCGACTCTCCTGTTCCGATGCTGCTCAGATCAGCCAATCATCGAGGTAGGAATGCACACAAATCCCCTCCTTCCACAGAAAGGCTGCCACCACCACCGTGACTTTGGAGAAGGTCCAGGGGGCCATGGCCGGAACTGAAAGTGACAGCTGAGCATGGCAAAATGAAGAAAGTTTTGATGAGGAGGCCAAATGGGAATATGCAAGTAGACCTCTTTGAGATCCAGTGCTGTAAGGAACTCTCCCGGCTTCATCACTACTATATCTGACCAAAGGGTCTTCATGCAGAAGTGCCTGACCCTCAGAAATTGATTCACCTTTCTGAGATCTAAGATGGGGTGGAAGGAGCCTCCTTTCTAAGGGATGACAAAGTAAATGGCATATCATACCTGTTGCTCCTTGGAATGAGGCACTGGTATCACAGCTCTGAGGTCTAAGATCAACTGCAAGGTGGTCTGGACAGTGGATCGTTTGGAAAGCGTTCCGCAGCAGGACTCCCAAAAAAAACAAATCTGCGATGGGTGAGGCAAATTCTAACCAGTAACCATCTTGGATAATATCCAAAACCCATTGATCCAAGGTAATCTTGGCCCACTCGTCAAAGAAGAGAGTCGGGTGACCCCCTACCAGAAGCAGCAAAGAGTGGACCAGCACCCCATCATTGGGAGGATCACCCAGCTGAGCCTTGATGGGCTGCTGAGCCGGCAGTTCTCGATAGGAAGATCACAGCTGAAAATTAGAGCACTAGAAAACAGAGGCAGATCGGCCAGGATGGTACTTCCTTGAGTCCCGGAGCCAAGGTCTCAAACTCCCTGACCGAAGACCAGTCTTCAGCTTATCCTTCAGGAGATGCTGTGAAATGGAATTGCCCAAAATCTTTAACCAGTTTCTCGAGATCCTCCCCAAAAAGAAGTTTACCTCGAAAAGGCAACTTGGTGAGGCACTGCTTGGGTGCCATATCTGCTGCCCAGTGACACAGCCACAAAAAATGATGGGCTGAGACTACCAGGGCCATTTCCTTGGCTGAAGCCTGCACCAAATCATATAAGGAAACTGCCAAAAAGGCCAGTCCTGATTCTAACTGTGGAGCCAAAGCGACGACTGCCGACAAGGAACCACGGTCTTGCTCCAGTGCCTGCTGAAACCAACTAACGCACGCTCTGGCCACATAAAAACCACAAATAGAATCTTGCAAAGCCAGAGCAGACACCTCAAAGGAGCATTTGAGCGAAGCTTCCAGTCTCCTATCCTGCATATCTTTCAAGGCAACACCATCCTTCACTGGGATAGTGGTCTTTTTAGTGACCACTGCCACCAGACCGTCCACTGTGGGCAAGGCAACTAGTTCCAAGTGAGTGGGTGACACAGGATATAGCCGGCCATAGCCCTCACCACCTTCAAGTTCGAATCAGAGTCAGTCCACTAAGCCGTAATGAGCTCCTGCATAGCCTCATGAACAGGGAAGGCTCAAGAGGGCTTCCGAGTACTAGCCATCTTCAAATTCACTGAAGCCATGACCTGTACCTCCAGATCAGAAATGTTCAGGGCTTCCAAGGCCTCCGAAATGAGAGGGTAACTCCTCCCTACAAAAAACTATGGACAGCCATGGGGTCATCCAGCTCCTCTTGGGGAATCTCCCCCTCCTCAAAATCATCCAGACAAGGCCGCAGGGAGTTCCCTGAACAGGTTGCCAAAGGGGAGGCGGTTACACCAGGGCCACTGACCCCACCTCGGACACAGAAGTCAGGTGTCGTCTCTTCTGCACCAGATCGTCCATGGGTGGTTTCAACAAGTGGGTCAGCCAGAAGCAATCCAGGGGGCTGGAGGGGAGACTGAGGAAGGGCACACTTCAGAAGGTAAACCTGATATAAAAGAGGTCAAAGTGCTGGGCAAGACCCCCGAAGTTCCCCCAGGTGCAGGTGAAGAAGTCCAACAAAAAATGCCAGAACCACGTTCTGGAAAAGAGAGGGCCTGAGGGCTCCAAACACTGAGAAGTCACTGCTATGTGACAGTGGTAGGATCCAAGATGGCGTGCATTCCCAGTGCATCAGCATGGGAAAACAGCACCTCCACTGCAGAAGAACTGCCAGAAAGAGGAAGGCTTTCCACGCATCCTGAAGGGCAGAGACCCGATGCTGAACAGCACTTGCTGCAGCGGGAGCAGCACTTGACTGCTTCAGCCGCCATGCTCCCAGGATGTTGCCGCAGATGCCAACGACACGCAGAAAGGGAGAAGTGAAAACACACACCACCTCAGCAACTGAGTGGGTCTCCTCTGCCGTGATCCTCAATCAGGCCAGAACCAGCCAACAACAGACTGCACTCAACTCCCGTGCAGGCTGTCTGACCAAGCAGTAGCTGGGGGGAGGGGAGGGGGGTTTGTGAGGATTGCAGCCCCAGAAGACAGACAAGGAAGAGAAAGGAGGGCTGGGTGAGGCAGTGACCTGACCAAACAGGTATGCCCCCAAAGCTGGAACCTACTGGTAAAGCACCCCTTGCCTCAACTGGCCAGAATAGCCCAGGAGGCCCTCAAAGTAGAAAAATCCAGGAGCTGATGAGAAGCCTTCTACCACCTGCTGGAGATAGAGATATACTGACTGACTGAGGATCACTGTTTTCAGTACAGTATTCTCTATCTCCACCTGCTGGTAGATGGACACAACCCATCAGTTTCTGGATTAATCTACTGCTGATTCATAGGAACAACAGATCCCCCCCCCCCCCCCCCCCAGAACAAAATTACCTTCAGGGTTTAACAGAACAGAGTCAACACTGATTTAGTTAAAGGAAGACTTTCCTCACCAGTCTGCTACATTTTTTTGAATGCATAAACAAACATGTGGAAACAGGTATGCCAGTTGATGTAGTTTATCTACTACAGATTTACAGAAAGAGTTTGACAAAGTTCCCCATAAGAGACCCTGAGGAAATTAAAAACTATGGGATAGAAGGCAATGTTCTCTTGTGGATTCAGTGCTGGTACCTGCATACCTAACCTAACCGGGCAAAGATAGATATGCAGCATTAATTACATAATTTCACGGTCTACAGTAACTCCATCCCGCCACCCCACCCAACTGCCCTGGCACTGCCCAGATTATGCCAAGTCTGTCAGAGCTGATATATAGCAGCACTGCCCCTGAATATCGGCAGTTGGTCACTCAACATTGTTTAAACCATCATGGGCCTCTTCTGCCCACTTAAACCTCGAAGAATATTAACTCTTTATTGTTCAATGAAGCACCTTTTTTAAACAAATAAATATGTAATGACAATTTTCTTGAACAAACCTGGAATTCTTCAAGAGATGGCTCAAACAACATGGCTTGGATTTCCAAAATTATTTCCGTGAGAAACATTGGTGGTTCTTCTTCAGTTTGGCCTCCAGTTGTTGTCACAGCCTAAATATATACATACACAAATTCATAATGAAATAGAATTAGCTCCAGTCTTGTATTTAAGACTCAAAATATCTGAAGCAAAATGCAGTTCTTACTACTCTATTTAGAAGACATAGAGGGGCATTTTCGATATGCTAAGTCAGACTTTGGACGTTTTGTGCTAAACATCCAAAATCTGAAAAGGAAATATGGCCATTTTCGAAACTGTAAAAAGTAAATTTTTTCTAAAGTACTGTTTGTAACAAGATTTTGTGCTCTGTGTGTTTATCTTTTCAGGTTATTAAAAAAAAAAAAAAAAAGGACAAGTGAAAAATGTAGAAAATCAAGCCACAGGAATGTAGAAAGGGCCAGAAGTTTTAGCAGGCTGGTCTCCAGACATACCAGGAGAGCAATGGGGCACCCTAATGAGCACTGCTGTGGACTTCAAATAAATGCTCCCAAGTACACATCTCACAATTGCTCTCTTAACTTGTCTGCTGAGCCCTCCAAAGCCTACCCAAAACTTACTACCCCCAACCGTACACTACTACAATAACCCTTAAGGGTGAAGGGGGCACCTATATGTGGGTACAGTGGGTTTCTGGTGAATTTTAGAGGGCACACAGTTTCTAGCACAAGTGTAACAGGTAGGGGGAAGTATGGGCCTGGGTCCACCTGTCTATAGTGCACTGCACCCACCACTACATTACTCCAGAGATCTGCATGCTGCTCCAATGGACCTCACTATAACATCTAAGGCTGTCATAGAGGCTGGTAAGTACTATTTTTATTCACATCTTTGGGGGGGGGGGGAGGGGGTCCATCCCTGATTCCCTCCAGTGGTCATTTAGGGCACTATTTTGTATCTTATTTGTTAAAGAAACAGGTGTAGAATTTTTCACCCTAGACATTTTCATTTTGTTCCATTCTGGCTGTAAAACATCCAAGTGTAAGGCACACCCTAATCCCACTTTAACCCTCTTGTGATATGGACAAATTGCAGACAAAATGTATAGATAAACACCTGCAAAATAGGTTTTGAAAATACCAATTTGGACATTTTGAGAAGAAATCCATCCAAATGGTGTTTTATGACACTTTTTGAATGTTTTTCTCTTTTGAAAATGAGCTTCACAGTTAATAAAAAGATATAACAATATGCAACATAGGAAAATATCTGGTCAATGTTCAAAACCATTTAAGTGGTTAGCATCAGGTGCTGGCTGCATTAGTGCTTTTGTTTTTGTTTTTTACAATTCCCCAGAAGCTACCAGGTAAATTTTGTCCATATAAATTGATATATAGCCAAAATATATCATTTAAGTTGAGGAGAGTTCAAGAGCAATATGGTAGTGGGTCCAAAAGTTACATAGATAATAGCAATATTCAGCCATTATTCAGATAAACAGATAAAATTAAGACCACCACATAATTAAGAGGTGCAGAAGAGTTGCAGTGAAAGGACTTCCAGAGAGGGGAAAAAACTTTAGTTAAGTATTTTCTGGTAAATTGCTCTTAAACTTATGGAAAGGTAGACTTGGAGTTAAATAGGTAACCTCAGTGACCTTATATTAAGTTACTCTGCTTACTCAGCAAAGGCAGTTTAAGGAATATGTTTTTTTTTTTTTTTTTTAGAATTTAAAGTCTCTATTACAGTTCCATAGGTCTAGTATTTAAAAGGGACTATTTTAAAGTTACCGTAGTATCAGTGTAAAACACCGCTAATAGTCACAGGAAACCTCAGTTTAAACTTAAAAACAACAAAACTTTAGCCATTTAGAAGAAAGCTCTATCAATACAAACAGAAAGCGAGGTAGGATCACATTTGTGAATATCTAGTTAGAATTATTTGCTAGAGAAAGTAACCTTACAGAAAACCTTTTGCAAGAGCTTTCCTTTAGGAAGTAAGATAAACATTGTGTTCAGTTATCTTTCAATCAAACCATTGTGACTCTTTAAAGAAAAAAGTTCAAAAGGGCCATACTGGCACACTGATTGCAGTGTGAATCATCAAGGAAGCAGAAGCACATATGTAGGCTAGAGATGAGTTGTTCTCAGTTCACAAGAGATGCTGTAACAGGACTTTGCTGGGAAATTGCTCTTAAACTTGGGGAAAGGTAGACTTGTTAACTAGGTAATCTTGGTGACTTTATTTTAAATTCCGCTGCTCACTTAGTAATGGCAATTTATGGAATAGGGGATCCTTTTACTAAAGCTTACTACACACTAACTACTAAGATGCCCATAGATATAAAATGAACTTCTTGGTATTTAGCATATGCTAAGCTTTAGAAAAAAGGCCCCAGGGTTGTTTTGTTTTGTCTCAGTTCTATAGGCTAGCATTTAGGGACTATTTTAAGTTAACATAGCAACAGTATAAAGCGCCAATAATAGTCACAGGAAACCTCAGTTTAGACTTACCAGGGTACAAATTATATTGCAGTGATATGTTGATCAGATTGGTGGAGGGGTAGCATTATATGTTAAAGAGGGCTTAAATGAAATAAACTAAAAACTCTGCAGAACACTAAGAGGGACATAATCGAAAGGTCGTCCAAGTACGCATTAGGACGTCCTTACGAAAACGTCCAAAATCAGGCATGTATAATTGAAAAATAGTATGGGCGTTTTTTGATAATCGATTATCCCTGTTGCAAAACGACCACATGAGGAGCGCGTAAATGTTACTAAATAGGGTGCCCTAACACGTTCGATTATCGCAGCTGAAAACGACCAAATCAGAAAGTGTGTAAAAGAATGTACATAGTTGTACCGCAAGTACAGTGCATGCTGTTCTGGACATCCAGGTACGGGAAATATGAGGGACGTTCATACGCGTCAAATACAGGAAGCTCATGCCACTCCACCGAATATTCGTCATATGTGCCCTATCTGGATGTCCGGAACTGCATGCACTGTACCTACTGAACATGCAGCTATATGCATATTGTGTGTATGTGAAAAGGGTTGAGTGCTTCATACTCATCTATATAAGGTAAGTTCCGCATGCATCAAGGGCCCGCACGCATAACAACCAGTCATGCACGTCAGGGATGTCTATGATTATGATGGCGTCCACGTGCTGATAGGGCCATATATGGGATGGTAATCCATATATGGAGCTGTACACGAAACGACGTCCGTCACGCAAGGTCGTCCATATAAGGCACTTGTTTTCCAACACCTATTCTCACTGAAAAAATGGCGCACCAACGTGAGCCAAACTTCAGCCATGCAGACAGCCTGCTGCTGGTGCGGCTGTGCCTTAGGCAACTGGCACAGGCTGTTTATCACGCACCACCACCTGCCCCCCAGGATCCAGGCCATGAGAGCCTGGTCCCGCATCAGGGACAGGCTTGAAAGGTAAGTGTTTGGCCCACAACCCCCCCCCCCCCCGTACCTACACATATAACAGCTCCGTCATCAATGTCACCAGTAACTGGAGTGTGCATGCAAGGATAATGAATAATACGGGTACATGCACAATCACTAATAAAATGTATGTACTTGAAAGGGCGACCATTCCCACACATCCCTACAATAATGTATTTCGTTATTTAATTATTTCTTGCATTTTTACCCCTCATTTTCCCACCCCTCTTTGCAGGCACTATGTGGCTTACAACACATCATGAATAGTGGAAACATTATACCAATTAAACGTATAGCATACTTATTACATATAAAGTAGTTTAACAATCATAACTTATAATGCATACAAATGGGACTCTCTGGCCTCATGGCCACCTCTATGGCATCATCTGCATAGGAGCCAACTCGGTGGCTGCTGTGGGTGCTTCAGCACCCCCAATATTGAATAAATGTATTTATTTATTTTATTGCATTTGTACCCCACATTATCCCACCTTTTTAGAGGCTCAATGTGGCTTACAGAGTGTTGTTATGATGCAGTCATTACTTGATCTTAGATACAGTCGATAATAAGCTAAGGTAGGTAATTTAGATGCAGGTGCTAGGTAGGTGTTGTGAGAGGTGTTTTAGATGCATCTGAGTAGTTTGGGGAATAGTTAGTGAGGATGTCCTTAGTAGGCTTTGTTGAAGAGATGTGTCTTCAAAGATTTGCAAAAGCTGGTTAGGTTGTCCATTTTTTTCAGGGCCATGGGTAGAGCGTTCCAGATCTGTGTGCTTTTGTACTCAAAGGTAGTAGCGTATGACTGTTTGTATTTAATTCCTTTGCAGCTGGGGAAGTTCAGATTGAGGAATTTGCAGGTTGATCTTTTGGCATTTCTAGGTGGTAGGTCCACTAGGTTTAACATATAAAGAGGGGCATCTGCGTGGATGATTTTGTGGACGGTTGTGCAGATCTTGAACTCAATTTGTTCCTTGAGTGGTAGCCAATGTAGTTTCTCTCTTAGCGGTTTTGCTCTTTCAAATTTAGTTTTGCCAAAGATGAGTCTGGCTGCGGTGTTTTGGGTTGTTTGGAGTTTTTTAATGGTCTGTTCTTTACAGCCTGCATACAAAGTGTTACAGTAGTCCAGATGACTTATTACTAATGATTGTACTAGGGTACGGAAGATGTTTCTTGGGAAAAAAGGTTTTATTCTCTTGAGTTTCCACATCGAGTAGAACATTTTTTTTCGTTGTATTCTTCGTGTGGGTATCGAGTGTGAGGTATCAATCAATGGTGACTCCAAGAATTTTCAGATTCTCTGAGATAGGGAGTGTGCAGTATGGTGTGGTTATGGTAGGGTAGTTGTTTGTGTTGTATTGGGAGGTGAGAACTAGACATTGAGTTTTTTCTGCGTTCAGTTTTAACTGGAATGAGTCCGCCCAGGAGTGCATGATTTGGAGGCTCTGGTTGATCTCATTGGTTATTTCGTTTAGGTTACTTTTGAATGGGATGTGGATCGTGACATCGTCCGTGTATATGTAGGGGTTAAGGTTCTGATTGGCTAGAAGTTTGGCTGGTGGTATCATCATAAGGTTGAAGATAGTTGGCGAAAGGGGGGGGATCCCTGAGGAGCTCCACATTGTGGTGTCCAAGGTGGTGATCTATCATTATTCGTTGTTACTTGGTAGGATCTGGTGGTAAGGAATCCTTTGAACCATTTGAGAACTGGGCCTTCGATTCCAAAGTATTCTAACAGGTGTAATAGTATTCCATGATCTACCATGTCGAAAGCACTGGACATGTTGAATTGTAGTACGAGTATATTCTTGCCGGTTGCAATTGTTTTTTTGAATGAATTCATTGCAGACACTAGTACAGTTTCAGTGCTATGATTTGATCTAAATCCTGATTGAGACTCATGTAGAATTGAGTGTTTGGTCAGGTATTCCATGAGTTGTTGTGTCACTATGCCTTCCATCAGTTTTGTTATGAGTGGGATCGAAGCAACTGGTCGGTAGTTGGTTAGGTTCATTGTGCTTTTCTTGGCATCTTTTGGCAATGGGGTGAGAAGGATATTTCCTTTGTCCGTGGGGAAGAGACCATTTAGGAGTCTGTAGTTTACTTGGTTCGTGAGGTCTTTTGTGAATCGTTTGGGGGCGGCTTTTAATAAGTTGGTAGGGCAGATGTCAAGTTTGCATTGAGATTTGGCATATTTTCCAAGCCAGTGTGTAAGTTTGTCTACTGAGATCAGGTCGAAGTTGGTCCATGATCGATCGGCTGGATATTCCCCCGGCTTCGGGTCTAAGCATTCAAGAATGCTTGTGTACTCAGTGGTATTGCTTGGTATCATGCGTCGGAGCTTTATGATTCTTTCCTTGAAATATTTCACTAGGTTGGTTGCCGATGGGGTTTCTATGCTATTCGAAGTGACCTGTGTGGTGTTTAGGAGATTATTTACAAGTGAGAAGAGTTTATGGGTGTCCTTGTAATTTGGTCCTATTATAGTTCTGTAGTGCGTTCTTTTGGTCTGTCTGATTTTGTATTTGTATTTTCTTTGTAGCTGTTTCCACTCTTTGAGTGTGTGTTCGTCTTTTTTTTTTTTGCTCCAGGCTCTTTCTAGCCTTCTAACCTGTGTTTTTAGTTCTTTCAGTTCTTCGTTGAACCAAGGGATTGAGCTTTTCCTATGTGAGGTTCTAGTTTGGAGTGGTGCTATTTTGTCTAGAACTGTTTTGCGTCTGTTGTCCCATTCTTGTAGAAATTGGGGTGAGTCTGAGGTTGTTGTCCATTCGTCGGTGTATATGTGTTGCCAAAATGTTAGAGGGTCTATTTTGCCTCTTGTAGTGTATGTTCTTTTATCTTGTTTTTGTTGTGTCTCTTTTGTTTTCCAAAGAAGGGAGGTGTTTGCCTTGTAGTGGTCTGACCATGGTGTGGCTGCCCATTTTGTGTCTTTGATTCTGAGGTTCGCTTCTGATGAAAATTTATGGGTAATGATGTCTAATGTATGTCCTCTCTTATGGGTAGGTTGCATGTTAGACCAGTGGATCTCCCACAGTTGGAGGAATTCCTTGCATTCGTATACATTGTTTGTGTTAGTATCTTCCAAATGAAGGTTGATGTCTCCTGCTATAAGAATATTTTGGGAGGACAGGCAGGTGTTTGATATGAAGTCCATGAAGTGTATCTGAGCATCTTGCCATTTAGCCGGTGGTCTATAAAATAGGATTATGTTTAGTTGATCCTGTAGGTTGGGGTGGTTGATTCTGACTGAGGCTATTTTGAGTTGAGGAAGGATAGATTCAGCTGTTGTTGTGACTGTGTATTGGGATTTATAGATTATAGCTATGCCTCCGCCTCTTTTTTTTTTCCCTTGTCCAATGGGTAATTTTGTAGCCTGGTGGGCAAAGCTCTAGGATTATAGGGTCTTTGGAGTCATGGATCCAGGTTTCGTTAATGAGAAGGAAGTCAAGGTGATCTGCCATTATCCAGTCAGTTATTGTTGTGGTTTTTTTAATTATTGATCTAGCATTGGAGTATCCTATTTGTATTAGTTGGTATTGCTCCTTTGGGTTCAGGTTCGTGGTGATTTTTATCAGTTGTCTGTTTTCTTGATGTGTGGATTTGGTGTTTTCTTTTTTTGATGTCCCTTGTTGGTGTCTGTAGGTTGTAGGTTTGTTGTGGGCTTTGTTGTTGTTTTGTGAGGGCATGATTTGTATGTGTATGGTGTGTGGTTCATAAATTGTTGAGATTGTTGTTATATGTATCGTGAGTTGTATGTGCGTGAATGAGTAGGATGAAACAGTAGATGGTCAGGGGTATTTTGCTGGGGTACTTATCAGCATTTAGGACACTACAGCATTTTCTAAAGCAATCGTATTTAGGATGTGAAGTGCAATATGCGCGGTGCACCCAGTGCACGATGTCTACTACTGGGTCTCTGTAAGCAGTATGTAAAAAATGGCAATAAAATTTAGCACGGTTTCTACAGTTGGGTTCTGGTAGGTAGTGCACTAAAATGTGGCAACAGAGTTTAGTTCACTATACACAATGTATACAGAGCAAAGCAGCATCTAATTCAATAAAGCAGTGCACTTACAAGCATTATACACAGTGCATAAAGAGCAAAGCAGCATCTACTTCAATAAGGCAGTGCACTTACAAGCACTATACACCATGCATGCATAGCAGAGCAACATCTAGTTCAAGCAGCTCGTTCCTCCGCTCCGAGCATCAATCGCCGAGAGTTGCTCAGTGTGCAGCAGCGGTCTGGTGCGCTCCCATGTTGGCACTCCCTCCCGCTCCTGGATCTCGGCGGCACAGTCTCTCCCGTGCGGGCAGGTCGATTTTGGAAGTTGTCTCCGGGGAAGGGGGGCACTCAGCGCTCCTGGTCAGCTTGGGAAACCCGCGGTCTGGCGACCCGGTGCGTTTTTGGATCCACGGCGCTTCACTCCTCCTCCTCTCGGACCACGCGGTTAATGTCTCCCTTCTTTTCTCGCCTTTCGGGTGCAGCGAGGCCTTGTTAGTTTCTCCGGTGTGCTGAGCTCGATCTATGGGAGCGCGACCTCGTGGCGGTCCCTGACAAGGCCTTCAGTCAGCGCCGTTGATCGGCCTCGGCACGGCTGGTCTTCCGCCTGGTCTTGTCGGGCCACGGGCAGGCAAACAGTCGCGATAAGCCTTGGGAACGCTCAGTCAATCGGCCCCGGTGCAGCTGGATTTCCGTCCGGTCGTGGACGGGTCAAGGCCACGAGATGGGCAGATCACTGCTATCAGCCTCGGGTCATTCACCCGTTTGTGTGTTCTGTGGGGTCGTCGCGGTCCAGCGTTCCACTGGTCAGCCCTGAATCAGTTCCGGTCCGTTCCGGTCCGGTTAGAGGGTCGCCCAGATGGTTTGAGTGGGTCTGTTCCCTCTGGGTCTCAGGAGCTCGTTGCTGGGCTCCTTACCTGTCAGCCATCTTTACAGTGCCATTCCTTGTATGTGTCCAGGGAGGGGTGATCCCCACTGGGGTTAGCACCCCCAATAATTTAAAAAAGGTGGCTCCTATGAATCTGTACCAATGGAAGTGGTTCCCCCCCCCCCCCCCAACAGTGTTGACCCTCTCTGCTATTTGATTGACAAATGAATGTGTGTGCAGAGGGCAAGAAGGACCATCCCCTGACTCCTTCTCTACAAACATATCGTACAGATGCTTCGGGGTTCACCGGGACCTCGAGTCCCTGAGGAGGAGGTTCCGCCATGTGAGGCGGGAAAGCCCTGATCTCATAAGGGCAGTGCAACGGCATCTCAGGGCTCGCCGTAAGTATTCAAAACAGGACACCTGTACATGATTTGTAAATATATTTATTGAATAATGCAAATGTCCTGTACAATATCAATTTCCATGTGGCTAATAGCCAACTACTAAGTAATAACATATCTGTCCCAGATCAAGGACGCAGGTTGCAGGTGCCCTCCCATGACTGTGGCTGCAACTTCCAACGACCATCCCACCCCCACCCCCCCTCCTCCCCCCCCCGCCCCCGAGATGAATGAGATGACATGCTTCACTTTACTCTCCCCCTTTCTGGGGTGAGGGATAGTATGTACTGGTAGACCTGCCTGAGGCGCTACTTTTACTGGATGTCATGGCCTCCCTCATATAAAAGTTATGTGCTAAACACCCTTCCCACTGCCCCCTCCCCATTAAAAACAACAAAAACAGGTCATCAAACCCTCATCGCATCTCACAATGCAAACATGCTGGTCAGCAATGAGTGTGGTTGCCAACATGTCCTGTGTGTGCTGTGTCAGAGCAGCTTCCAGGGTTCCCTGTCATGTCATCTGATGCATCTCGGTCCCCATGGGTATAGGCCACGCCTCACCACACCTTTCCCCCGCTTCAGGCCACCCAGCTACTGCAGTATGCAAGCCATGTTGCATGTGCTGATCTCAACCACACTCTTTTTACATACACAGGGCTCCAGCACCAGCAGGAGGAGCAGGCGGATGAGGAGGGCCACCTGGAGGAGGAGAAGCCAGCCCAGGAGGGCCACCAGCAGGAGGAGGAGGAGCCGGCCGAGGAGGCCCACCAGGAGGAGGAGGAGTTGGACTCGGAGGAGGGGCTCCTCATCATTGATGAGGACATTCTGGAGGACCCCTCCCCACCTGCAGCTCCATCTGAGCCATCTCCCTCCCTTCAGCCATCTCCATCCCCTGAAGCAGCTCCATCACCTGAGGCAGCTCCATCGCCTGGGCCACCTCCATCCCCTGGGCCACCTCCATCCCCTGGGCCAGCTGCAGTCCTGCGCCTCCTGCAGCAGGGGGTAGATGGCCAGAACCAGCTGTTGCAGGAGGTCAGAGCGCTAAGGCAGGGTAATGAGCAGCTCCACGGCCCACTGAGGGTGGTGCTGCTGCTGCTTATTACCCTGCTACAGAGGGCGCTGGTAAGAGGCCGTGGCCGGCCTTGACCTACTTTGGGGGGGGGGGGTGATATGTAGGGGTTGTGGGGAGTTGGGGGTGGGTGGGTGAATTGTTGAAATGTAGGGGGGGGGGTGTTGGGGGGATATGTTGTGGGGGGGAGGAATTGTTTGAGAGGGGGGTTGGGGGATATGTAGGGATGTTGGGGGTTTGTTGTGTGTGTGGGGGGGATTTGTAGGGGTGGGGTGGGGGGGGGATTATGTTGGAGTTTTTACATTAATATATTTTTTTATATTTAATCTAACAGGGTGTGTGTGTGTCTCTCTACTTTGTGCATTACATATAACCAAATGGTGGTGTTGATGTGAGAGGAGGCAGCAATATGCATTGCATGAAATTTGAAGTGTGAATGGGAAAGTTGATGCATGTCTGTGATAATGTTGCCCATACAGAAGGCCACCTGTTCATTCCAACCTGCATGGCCGTATGTGCAGGGGGGGTGGGCCGCGGAGGCTGGATGGCTATTACTGTTGAGGAACACAAATGGCCATCCAGCCTCTCTCCCTCCCCCTTACCATACAGCCCCACAGCACAGAGTGGCATAAATAATAGATTTGTTGTCTAGCACTTGTGATCTGCCAAGTACAAACTTGCACATAACCCTAGGTAGCACATCATAGGTGGTCGGTGGCCCAACTGTTTGGGGAGGCTAAAGGGGGCGGGGTTAGGGGTGGGGCCAGGGGTGGAGCTTAAATCCATAATTGTCTGATAACACACAGAAAAAATAAATAAAAATAAAAGTCACAATTAATACCTTTTATTAAATTTAGATATTAGATATGTATCATATGTCAAAGAATAAAGTGGTTGCTCAAAGCATATACTAACCACAATCGCTCAACTCCAAAACACTATGCACAACGTTGTGCAAAAACACACTCAGAACCTTACTGTACCATAAATATTACACTGGGCAGAATCTAATACACCAATATACCACCCATGTGGAAAATGCAGACCATCAACAATATGAAACAAGGGATCTTAATATCACAATTCTCATGTAGAGCCACAAAACACCCTAATTCATGTTTAATGTGGGATAAAATGCCATAAATAAGTAAATAAATATAAACTTTTAATGCTGAGCACCTGATTCTCAAAGTGGACATATTCCAAACACTATAATGAAAATAAAATGATCTTTTCTACCTTTGTTGTCTGGTGACTTTGTTTTTCTGATCATGCTGGCCAAGTACCGATTCTGCTGCTGCTATCTGTCCTCTTAACTCCGTTTCCAGGGCTTCCTTTCCATTTATTTGTTTACTTTCTACATCTGTAAGTAAAAGCTGGGTCCTCCGCAGACTTGACTGTCCAGTGGATCCAGCTTCTGCCTATTTTCTTCCTCCATGTGCAGTTTTTCTACTCTCTTCCTTTTCCCTCATCTCATCTCCTTCCTCACTCCTCCCTCCCCCTCCATCCATGTCCAGCATTTCTTCTTCTCTCTCCCTTCCCTCTCCTCCATCCATGTTATTCAACCCTCCTCTCCATCTACCCACCCATGTCCAGCAACCCTTCTCTCCCCTGCCCTCCCCTCCATCCACCCATGTCCAGCAGCCCTTTTCTCCCCTCTGCCCTGAGCCCTCCCTGCCCACCAGCGACTCTTCTCTCCCCTGCCCCCCCAGCCATCTTTAGCTTTCGCGCCCCACCCCCACCCCGCCTGGGGTCCTGTCTTTTCCGTCCGCTTTCACCCATCCGCGTTCTCCCTCGCTCCGACGCTGGCGATTCACATAGAAGCCAGCCTTAATCTGCCTGCGTCGGAGCCTCTCCCTCAGACGCATCCCGCCTCCTGTAATACAACTTCCTGTCTTACGCAGAGGTGGGACGCGTCTGAGGGAGAGGCTTCAATGCAGGCAGATTAAGGCTGGCTTCTATGTGAATCGCCGGTGTTGGAGCGAGGGAGAACGCTTCACGGAGTGACCATGTTGATGGGTGAGAGCGGCAGCAGCGGGGGCGGGAGGCAGAGACTGGTTATCTGTTTGGGGGAGCGACCGCTCCCCCTGCGCCCCACCTTGGCCAGCAGCCAAGGAAGTCCATGATTTAAGCCTCTTATATGGGGCGCCTATTTAGCACATACATGATGTTTTCTCAGTGTGATCACCAGACACCCTTACCCACAACCATACCAAATTGGTGGGGGGCCCATCAAGGAGCTACAAACAGCTGCCACGTCTTTTCACATTCAATGCATCTGCAATGGTATATAGTGCTGAGGAGAAAAAGGAAAACAATGGGAAAACCATTAGATGGAGGCTTACTGCATCACAGTTGCAATATAATACAAGAGTTACAGAAGGGCACAAATAAATATGGTGTTCATTCACACTGTTTTCTGTAGTAAGTCAAGGTGACCTACCTTCCTGTATTCTGGGCCTTTCCCTGTCCCAGGAGGACTGTAAGTTTGTACCTGAGACAATGGAGGGTTAAGTGGCTCGCTCTAGATCACAAGGTGCAGCAGTGGGAATTGAACCTGCAATCTTGTGATTACAAGGTTGGTGATCTAACCACTAGGCCACGGCAGCCACCAGGCTGTAGCTACCTGCAGGTAATTTGGGTTAGGACCTGTAAGCACAAACCCTCTCCCTCACCATGTCTTAAGGGCTCAGTAGGCAGTACCTGTGGCCACCTTGAAACTAGTTTGCAGCCTACATGTTAGAAATGTTGTTGTTCCAGAACTATGGAGGATTGTAGTAGTGTGTTCAATACTGTGCTAAAAACATGAATTGCCTATATTGTTCCCCCTCCTCCTCCTATCAAAAGTGAGAATGGGTGGCCATTTCATAAATGGGGACTGGGGTTCAGCACATAAACAAGGATTGAACCTACCGGGAACCAATACAGCAGCTGCAACAGCTAGCCCACAGCATTGAGGACCTGGCAGAACCACACAGTACGGGGCTGATGGCCTCCAACCAGTGCACAGGAACCTGTGGTGAACATACAGCTAAGAGTTGACTGCAGACAACATACAGTGAATGGACACACCTTGATGATGAGCAGAAAGAGAAGAGGTGGCAGAGAAATAAGAGCTTACCCTAAACGTCTGTTTCAAGAATGTGTAGTGCGCCTTCTATCTTCTGGAACATTAGCTGGAAGTCTGCCTCAGTGAAAGGACCCTTGCCGAGGGGTGCTTGATTTGGTGTGATTGTAGCAATTTCTTAGCTCCCACAGACTGCCTGCTACAACCAGGCAGAGAGAATGGGAGACAAGAAGAGGCTCAAAGGATGGAAACGGAAGCGTTGTTGGCTGAGGGCAACCACAAATAACAACCCCCCAAAATACACAGGTGTACCGAAGCATACCTTGCCAAACACAAACCTTAATATAAGTGAGGGTAAAACTTGTGAACTAATGTGAATCAGAACTGCCAAAGTCCCAGCGCATAAAATCGCAGGTTAAATGGCACTCAAGAAGGAAGGCAGGTGGGGACGCCCATAGTTATCTACCCATAATCGAAATCACGCGCTTCAAATCGCTACCTCAGCTGGGCACGTTTAGGAATTGTGTGTATAATCGAAATTAAAGCACCCATATCAGACACGCCTATCCCCCGTCCAACATGGGCGTTCCTGGTGATGATATAAACGCCCACTCCGTATTTTCGAAACCCCATTGGTACAATGCCGCCACGCCAGCCCCCAACCTGGAAGGGTAATTTTAGTGATGCAGAGGTGGAGCTCCTGGTGCAGAAGATAGAGCAAAGGCACGCCAATTTGTTTGCTCCCACAGGGCAGAGGCTGGCTGCGACCACAAAGCAGTGGGAATGGGAGGCGGTATGTGACAGGCTGAATGCAGTCTTCCATTGTGGGAGAGACGTCGAGAACTGTAAGCGGAAGTGGCGCAAGCTGAGGAGGGATGTGAGGAGGAAGGCTGGGGCCAATCCCGCATCACATGACACAGCCAACCTCACCTCCATGGAGCTCATGGTTCACGCTCTCCTACCCCAGGAGGGCATCCACGGGATCGGGTCCCTTGACACTTCGGCCCAGCCTGAGGGCTCAGGTAGGTTGTCCATTATGAGGTTGGGGTATCTGTTGTGTTGTGCTGCACTACACTGTGTTATACAAGTTGGGGCCAGGGGGAGGGAGGTGAGGAGTGGGGGGGCAGGAGGAGGGAGGTGGGGGGAGGAGTTTCACCAGGGTGTGTCTCAGGCTGTCTTCATATGTAGAATAAACGCCCACCTTTATGATGGTGTCCTGACCTCCTAACCCCTACTCACTTGCTCTGTACCCTTACTCCCTATCCCTACCGTAGTCATTGGCTTCCCTCTTCCTTGTCCTGTGTGTGCATCTTAATGAAATTGTAAGTTCTGTTTGAGTAGTGGTAGTATTAATGTGTGTCATAGGAGCAGACTCTGTGGGTGCTGTGGGTGTTTGAGCACCCCCAATATTGAGGAAATATCATGTAGGTGTCCAGGGAGGGGTTCTTTGCACTGGGCTTAGCACCCCCAATAATATTTTACACTTGGCTCCTATGGGTGTGTCTAGGTTACTACTGTGGCACAACTTTGGGGCCCTTCCTTCCTACTCCCTCCTATTTTCCCATCACCAAGCTGTGCCTATGTCCTTCTGTCACCTCTGTGCTCTAGTCAGTGTGGGCCACATGCATGCAACTTAAGGAGCCTGTAATCGGGGTCATAAAGCAGTTCTAGGCAGTCTACCAAGTCAGTAGTAACAGAAGACATGCTCAAATATACAACAAACAGCTTGTCCACAAAGTTGTGAGCGGTGTCCCTCTCTTGGCTGTCCGTCCACCACCTGTACCCAGCTGCCTGTGGTGCTCTTTCACATGGGTGTCAATTCCATTTCTCCTCACCATCTCTCTTTGCTGGGTCATGAAGCGTGGGGCAATGTATATGAATGCTGAAAGACAAAAGTGGGTTATTTTCACCAACACACTTCCTCACCCTTGTGCTATACAGGTGATGACTCTGATGAGGCTGGCCCTAGTGGCCTCCAATCCCAACAAAGGCCTACACCAGCAGGACAGCCTCAACCTCCACCACCTACACCAGCAGGACAGCCTCAACCTCCACCGCCTACAGCAGCAGCAGTACAGCCTCTGCCTCCACCACCTGCTGAAGCAGCAGCAGTAGAGGCTGTACCTCCACCACCTGCAGCAGCAGAACCAGCAGTAGAGGCTGGACCTCCACCAGCACCACAGGCAGAGGCTAGACCTCTACCACCGTTTGACTTTGCTGATGAGGAGGATGCATATAGGGGGCCAGCTCCTCGTCAGAGGCCATCCAGCCAAAGGAGGCAACTACTACGGCTGGCCACTGATTTGCTGCGGCACAATGTGAGCTTGGAGGAGTACCGGCAGCAAAGATTAGAGCTGCAGCGGGAGGCACTGCAGGCGCAGCGCCAAGCCCACCAGGAACTGCTCCAGGCGCAGCACCAAGCCCACCAGGAGGTGCTCCAGGCGCAGCACCAAGCCCACCAGGAGGTGCTCCAGCAACTCCAACAGCTGCTTCACACCACTGAAGGCCTGCGCCCTCAGGTCACAGCACCTACTCCACCTGTGCTGCTGCAGCAAGACCTGCCATCCACCTCCTCCAGTGGGCAGCAACCACCAGCTAAGAGGTGGGCGTTGAGATTGTCCGCCTCCGCAGCCACTAGTGCAGCACCCACCAAACCAGCTCCCCTTCTGGGTCCTGTGGCCAGGCTACAGCCAACAAGGTGGCCGGATTTCCACAGCGCAGCCGAAGCCGCAGGCTGCTGTGTGGATACGGAGGAGGACAGTGGGAGCAGCCCATCAGAGGAGTCTGAACAGACTTCCCCTGCAGAACCAGCTGCAAAGGGAGTCCATGGGAGGGGTAAGAGGGGACGGGGGAGGGGACGGGGAAAGTGACAGCACATGCTGGAGGGTGAGGGTTGGTGGGTGGTGGTGGGGGGTGTGATGGTACCACTTATGTGAATAATACAAATAAATGTACACTTACTTTCACAGAAAACTTGTTTCTATGAGTCTTTGTCTGGCTCTGACGCCAAGCTGGTAAATGGGGATGGAGGGGGCTCCTCTTCCTGCTCATCTGGGGCCTCCTCTGGTTCCTGTGGCTCCTCTGAGAGGGCCTGTCCTCTGCGTTGGGCCAACTACGCCACAAAGATCTTGGCCACCTTTTCTGGACTGTAGAGCAGCTCTCCTCCAGACCGGTCCAGACAGCGGAACCGGTTTTTCAACAAGCCAAAGGTCCGCTCAATGATCCCCTGGGTGCTCCAATGCCTCCTGTTGTAGGTTTCTTCTGTCCCTGGTTGTGGGTGCACCACGGGGGTCATGAGCCACATCCTCTGCGGGTAGTCTCGGTCACCTTTGGAGAAAAACAGAATGAGATAGATGAGTGTGTATTGCTTGGAGCAGGTACGGGGGGGAGGGGGGGATTAGGATAGTGGGTTGTGGAGTGAGGTGGAGGAAGGCAGGGTGGAGGGTTCCCAGTGGAGGAGATATAGTATGGGTACATCCATGTTGCACTTACCTAGTAGCCATCCACCAGTGAACTCCCCTCGCTCAAACCTGCGGAAGATGCCCGAGTGCTGTAGGATGTAGGCATCGTGGGTGGAACCAGGGTACCTGGCACACACATCTAATATCTCCCCCTGGGCATCACACACAACTTGCATGTTCATAGAATGAAATGCCTTCCTGTTTCTGTAGGTGGCTTCGTGCGCCCGGGGGCGGGGGTCTGAGGGCTACGTGTGTGCAATCAATCACACCTATGGCCGAGGGGAATCTAGCAACAGCATAGAAGGCAGCCATGTTGTTGTGCAGGGCCTGGGGAGGGGGGGAAGTGATGTAGTGAGAGGCGTGAGTTAGAAAAGCATTCAGGAACTGGGTGAGACAGTGTGAAATAGAAGCCTGGGTGAGCCCTGTGTTAGCAGCTAATACAGATTGAAAACTCCCAGTGGCCAGGACAGAGAGAGAGGCAGTGATTTTGAGGTGGACAGGGATGGGGTTATTCCTACGGGTCTGGGGCTGAAGGAGGGGTTTCAGCTGCTCACAAAGCTGCACAATGGTCGCCCTATCAAACCTGAACCTTGTTAGACACTGCTGGTCAGTGAGGTGTAGGAAGGTGGTGCGGGGCCTGAACACTCGGGACCGTGAATACCTCCTGCGGTGTGTGGCCTCTTCCTCTACCATGCCAGCCACCAGTGCATTAACTGCATCCATATCCCCACCAGTGCAAGTATTAGTACTAGTAGTAAAACAAGAACAGCACACAGATCTCTAACTGCCAGCCACCATGCCCTCTGGCCACTCACTCGTCAAACAGTACAGGCAACACAGAGACAAACGGAGGTCAGGAAATACAATATACACGTGGGAACCGTGAATGGAGAGGGATAGGGGGAGGGGAAGGGGAAGGGACCGATAGAGCAAGGAGGAGGAGTAGGGAAAGGTCAAAAGGTAAGACACAAAAGAGGCAGGTGAGGGTGACAACGTTCCGACTAGGGCAGACAGACGAAGGTAACAGGTACTCCACACACTCAGCTTTCTCTGCAACCAACAATTCAGCTCTCCCAACACCGATCTCGCCACTCTCCAACTCCACACAATCACTAATGGGTTTAAAGACGATTTCCCCCTTGCTCTGGTCGCTTTTATTTCGGGTCTAAGCAATGATGCCCATGTTCCCGCCCACCCAAAATCATTTCGCTATCCGTTATACGTTGTAGACGACCACCTCGTAACACCGCCCCCGACACGCCCCTTATTTGGGCGTTTGTATCTGAGCGTACGAGCGAAACGGACGCACTGAAAGTTTTGTTTCCATTATACTGATTTATTCGTTTTTGGGAGATAAACGTCTATCTCTCGATTTGGGTTGCACTATAGGCGTTTTTCTCTTTCGATTATAAGCAGGAAAATAGACCTTGGAATCCTTATGGATAGAAATTCCATGTGTAAAGAGAAAGGATATTGATAGGAATATACTACCGTCCACCTGGCCTGAACAAATGAACTGCTATACAAATGTTAGCAGAGAAGCTATCAAACTGGGTAATACAATAATAATGGATGATATCAATTACCCTGATATTGACTGGATAAATGTTACATCAGAGCATGAAAACAAGGACTGCTTTATGAAGCAGTTGGTTCAGGAACCAATAAAGGGGAACAATTCTAGACCTAGTCCCTAGTGGAGTGCATGATCTGCTGCAGGGGGTAATGGTGCCGGGGCCACTTGATAACAGTGATCATAACATGATCAGATTTGATATAATATCTGGAGTAAGTACACACAGGAAATCCAATACATTAGTATTTAACTTTCAAAAAAGAGACTATGATAAATGGGAATAGAAAAAAAACAGCTGCAATGGTCAAAACTTTACATCAGGCAAAGATATAATTCAAAAATACCATCCTAGAAGCTCATATATTCCATGTATTAAAAAAGGCAGAAGAAAGGCCAAACGAAATGGAAGAAGGATCAGAATGAAAATAGTGAACAGCATAAGGAATGACAATTCAAATGCAAAGCACTAATAAGGAAGGCAAAGAGACTTTGAAAAGAAGATTGCATTGGAGGCAAAAACATATAATAAAAACTTTTTTAGGTATTTTAAAAGCAAGAAGCCAGTAAAAATAATTGATTGGACCACTAGATGACTGAGAGTTAGAGGGGTTACTCAGGGAAAACAAGGCCATAGCGGAGAGACTAAATGAGTCACAGAAACTGAAATCAAATCTCTGTAAATCTAGAAGATATAATGGGGCAATTTGATAAATTAATGAGTAACAAATTCTCTGGAGCAGATGGTATACATCCCAGAGTACTGATAGCTCTGAAAGTTCATTTTTCAGTTCTATTGCTAGCAATATGTAATTTATCTTTATTGTGTATTTCGCGATTGGGATAGTGCAGTGCTGGTACATGCCTGTACCCTCATCCGTTCCAGCCTGCTTCATCTGCTCCAGCCTGCATCATCCGTTCCAGCCTGCACTCTCATCCGTTCCAGCCTACACCCTCTGTTCCAACCTGCACCCTCTGTTCCAGCCTGCATCATCTGTTCCAGCCTGCTCCATCTGCTCCAGCCTGCAGCTTAAAATCCAATCCTGCAACCTCTACTCCTTTGTTCCAGCCTCCAGCCTTGCTGCCTCAACTCTGTTTGTGACTGTTAGCTGTCTAGCTATCTCGCTGTCTACTATTATTAGCTATTCTACTACTGCATATGCATTACCCTGAATTGTATTTCCTCTAATGCCTATACCACCCCCTCCTAATCGCTCTAAACCTATCTGAACTTCCACCCCCTTCAGCTTATTCTGAGCATTTCTGTACCATAATCTGCTATTCTTATGGCTCCTGTACACCTGCTCTTGGCACTATCCCTTCCCAATCTGTTTCTCCTTATGAAACCACTTCCCACCGTAGGAACACATTGTCTTCCCTCTATATTCATCACCTCTCTATCCCTCTCCTCACCATTTCTTTTTTCCACCCCCGTCTCAACCTTCAACACTTCCTTCCTTCCATTCACCCCTCGCCTTTTTACCTGAATACATCTCGCCTTCATCGCTGTCATCATACCTCTCCTACGCTCCTCCGTACTCTCCTACTCCTTCTCCTGCTCTCCGCTGGTGACATTAATCCCACTCCTGGTCCCCCACATCAGCCCTCATCCTATTCGTGCAGGCCTTACCGTGATACCTCCAATCTTATTTCTATTCCTCTCCACCCCCTTCTTCTCTGCCCTTCTCTTGTGCTCTATGGAACGCCCACTCTGTCTGCAACAAACTCTCCTACATCCATGATCTCTTTATCTCTCATACCCTTCATCTGCTTGCCCTAACTGAAACCTGGATTTACCCCGAAGACTCTGCTTCAGGTGCAGCCCTATGTCATGGAGGTTATCTCTTCTCCCATACTCATCGCTCAGTTGGCCATGGAGGCGGTGTGGGGCTACTACTCTCACCCACCTGTAAATTTCAACCCATTCTTCCATCTCAGTCTCACTGCTTTTCTTCCTTCGAAGTCCACTCGATCCATCTATTCGCTCCTCTACCTCTCCGGGTAGCAGTCATTTATCGACCCCCTGCTAAATCCCCCTCTTCCTTTCTCACTGACTTTGATGCCTGGCTCTCCTTCTTTCTTGAACCTTCATCTCCTTCCCTCATTCTTGGGGATTTTAACTTTCATGTTAATGACCCATCTAACTCTTATACTTCTCAATTTCTTGCCTTAACATCCTCCTTCAATCTTCAACTGTGCTCCACCACCCCTACTCACCAGAATGGCCACTGTCTTGATCTTGCATTCTTCTCCAACTGCTCACCCTCCAATTTCCTTGCCTCAACTCTTCCCCTATCTGACCATCATCTTTTAACTTTTACACTTAGACACCCTCCTCCTCAGTCCCGTCCTATTCTAACCAACACGTTTAGGAATCTACAGGCTATTAACCCTTCTACCCTGTCCTCCAGTATCTCTAATCTTTTCTCTATTGCTATATCAACCAAATCCATCAATTATTTATTTATTTATGGTTCATTTATATCCCACATTTTCCCACACATGCAGGCACAATGTGGCTTATTTATTTTATTTATTTATTGCAGTTGTATCCCACATTTTCCCACCTCTTTGCAGGCTCAATGTGGCTTACAATGTGTAGTTATTAGTAGGTAATAGATTAGGAGATAACAGTTAGTGTTACATGGAAAGGAGCATGATCGAAATTCAGACAAGTTAATGTAAGTATAAAATATTACTGATAATAGGTAAGGTGGAGATGTCATAGAAAATAGCGTAGTCGGGGTTCAGACAAGTAGGTATAAGCAAGAACATTGTTGATAATAGGTAAGGTTGCTATGTATTACATTTCTAGTTGTTGCTCTTATTGGTATACTTTGTTGAATAGGTGGGTCTTCAGGGATTTGCGAAACTTAGTTAGTTCATAAGTAGTTTTTAAATTGCGAGGCAATGCGCTCCACAACTGTGTACTCAGGTAAGAGAAGTTAGACGCATGCGTTAATTTGTATTTTAGGCCTTTACAACTGGGGAAGTGCAGATTAAGGAATGTTCGAGATGACCTTTTAGCGTTCCTGGGCGGCAGGTCTACCAGGTCTGACATGTAGGCAGGGGCATTTCCGTGGATGATTTTATGAACTAGAGAACATATCTTGAACGTAATGCGTTCTTTAAGTGGAAGCCAGTGTAGTTTCTCCCTCAGGGGTTTAGTACTTTCATATGTTGTTTTTCCGTATATGAGTCTAGCTGCGGTATTCTGGGCGGTTTGCAGTCTCTTGATGATTTGCTCTTTACAGCCAGCGTAAAGTGCATTGCAGTAGTCTAAGTGACTAAGCACTAGTGATTGTACTAGGTTGCGAAAGATGGTCCTTGGGAAGAATGGTCTTATCCTTTTTAGTTTCCACATCGAATTGAACATCTTTTTAGTTGTATTTTTCACATGATTATCAAGTGTAAGATGCCGGTCGAGGGTAACTCCAAGAATTTTCAATGTATCCGATACGGGAAGGGACAAATTTGGTGTGTTTATGGTGGTGAATTTGTTCGTGTTATGTTGTGAGGTAAGTATGAGGCATTGCGTTTTTTCTGCATTAAGTTTCAGCTGAAATGCATCCGCCCATGAATGCATGATTTGGAAACCTTGGTTGATGTCATTGGTAATTTCCATTAAATCTTGTTTAAACGGTATGTAAATCGTTACGTCATCTGCGTAGATGTATGGATTGAGGTTTTGATTGGATAATAATTTGGCCAAGGGCGTCATCATTAGGTTGAAGAGAGTCGGCGAGAGGGGGGATCCTTGTGGGACTCCACATTCAGGTGTCCATGTGTCTGAGGTGGCAGAGTTAGATATCACTTGGTAAGATCATGTGGTTAGGAAGCCTTTGAACCACTTGAGGACGCTGCCTCCAATTCCAAAGTATTCAAGGATGTGTAGTAGTATTCCATAGTCAACCATATCGAAAGCGCTGGACATATCGAATTGTAGGAGAAGTATGTTGTAGCCAATTGCGATCAATTGTTTAAACTTAGACATGAGAGTGACTAACACTGTTTCGGTGCTATGGTTAGATCGGAATCCTGATTGGGAGTTGTGCAGTATGGAGAATTTATCTAGGTAGTCGGTGAGTTGATTGGTCACCAATCCTTCTGTTAATTTGGTTGTCAGCGGAATAGATGCTACTGGGCGGTAGTTGGTTAAGTCGCTTGTGCTTTTTTTTGCATCTTTGGGTATAGGGGTGAGTAAAATATTTCCTTGATCCTTACAGATCCTTGATCCTTCCTATAATACTATTCTGTCATCTACTCTGGACACTCTCGCTCATCCCGTGTCTCGTCCTGTAAAACGTACCAAACCCCAGCCTTGGCTGACCCCTACTATCCGCTACCTACGCTCTTGTGCCCGCTCTGCTGAACGCCTTTGGCTTAAATCTCGTGCCCATGCTGACTTCATACACGTCAAATTCTTGCTGACCTCCTTCCAATCTGCTCTCCAACTTGCCAAACAGGATTATTATATCCAATTAACTAACTCTATTGGTTTGAACCCTCGATGTCTCTTTGCCACGCTAAACTCGCTCCTCAAAATGCCTCCTCCTCCAACTCCCCCTTCACTTTCTCCCCAGACTTTGGCTGATTACTTTCATGATAAGGTTCACAAGATTAAACTTGAATTCGCAATCAGCTCTCCTCCACACCCTCTTCCCTTAGTCCACTCTCTCAACCCTCTTACCCCTGCCACCTTTTCTTCCTTTTCCCTACTCACCAGAATGGCCACTGTCTTGATCTTGTATTCTTCTCCAACTGCTCTCCCTCCAATTTCCTTGCCTCAATTCTTTCCCTATCTGACCATCATTTTTTAACTTTCACACTTAGACACCCGCCTCCTCAGTCCCGTCCTATTCTAACCAACACGTTTAGGAATCTACAGGCTATTAACCCTTCTACCCTGTCCTCCAGTATCTCTAATCTTTTCTCTATTGCTACATCAACCAAATCCGTCAATAAGGCTGTCTCTTCCTATAATACTATTCTGTCATCTACTCTGGACACTCTCGCTCATCCCGTGTCTCGTCCTGTAAAACGTATCAAACCCCAGCCTTGGTTGACCCCTACTATCCGCTACCTACGCTCTTGTGCCCGCTCTGCTGAACGCCTTTGGCTTAAATCTCGTGCCCATGCTGACTTCTTACACTTCAAATTCTTGCTGACCTCCTTCCAATCTGCTCTCCAACTTGCCAAACAGGATTACTATATCCAATTGACTAACTCTATAGGTTCTAACCCTCGATGTCTCTTTGCCACGCTAAACTCTCTCCTCAAAGTGCCTTCTCCTCCAACTCCCCCTTTACTTTGTCCCCAGACTTTGGCTGATTACTTTCAAGATAAGGTTCACAAGATTAAACTTGAATTCGCAACCAGCTCTCCTCCACCCCCTCTTCCCTTAGTCCACTCTCTCAACCCTCTTACCCCTGCCTCCTTTTCTTCCTTTTCCGAAATCACTGAAGAAGAAACTTTACTTCTTCTTTCATTCTCAAAACTAACCACCTGCCCCACTGACCCTATTCCCACCCATCTACTCAACACTATCTCTCCTGCTGTCACCCCTTTAATTTGTCATATCCTCAATCTATCACTTTCCACTGCGACTGTCCCTGGATATATCTCCAAATGTTGCCCGGGAGGGAAAGGTTAGGACAGCTGTTGTACTTGGTGATTCGATCATTAGGCATATAGATAGCTGGGTGGCTGGTGGACGTGAGGATCGCCTGGTGACTTGCCTGCCTGGTGCGAAGGTGGCGGACCTCACGCGTCACCTAGATAGGATTTTATATAGTGCTGGGGAGGAGACGGCTGTCTTGGTACATGTGGGTACTAATGACATAGGAAAATGTGGGAGAGAGGTTCTGGAAGCAAAATTTAGGCTCTTAGGTAGAAAGCTGAAATCCAGATCCTCCAGGGTAGCATTTTCTGAAATGCTACCTGTGCCACGCGCAGGGCCCAAGAGACAGGCAGAGCTCCAGAGTCTCAATGCGTGGATGAGACGATGGTGCAGGGAGGAGGGCTTTAGATTTGTTAGGAACTGGGCAACATTCTGGGGAAGGGGGAGCCTATTCCGAAAGGATGGGCTCCATCTTAACCAGAGTGGGACCAGGCTGCTGGCATCGGCGTTTAAGAAGGAGATAGAGCAGCTTTTAAACTAGAAATGGGGGGAAGGCCGACAGTCGCTCAAAAGAGCATGGTTCGGGATAAGGTATCTTTCAAAGATATCACCATAACAGGGAAGATAGAGTATCCTGATAGTGAGGTTGCAAAAGAGATTGTAGTAGATCGGGTATCTTTAAATAACAATAAAAATCAGACAAAAGATTGCCAATTAATACTGTCAAGTACTAAGCATGATGTACTTAGGAACAACAAACATAGTTTGAAATGTCTATATGCGAATGCCAGGAGCCTAAGAAATAAGATGGGGGAGTTAGAATATATTGCACTAAATGAAAAATTAGATATAATAGGCATCTCTGAGACCTGGTGGAAGGAGGATAACCAGTGGGACACTGTCATACCGGGGTACAAATTATATCGTAGTGATAGGGTGAATCGGATTGGTGGAGGGGTAGCATTGTATATTAACGAGAGCCTTGAATCAAATAGATTGAAAATTCTGCAGGAAACAAAACACTCCTTGGAATCACTGTGGATTGAAATTCCATGTGCAAAGGGGAAAAGGATAGTGATAGGAGTGTACTACCGTCCGCCTGGCCAGGACGAACAGACGGATGCGGAAATGTTAAAGGAAATCAGGGACGCAAACAAACTGGGCAACACAATAATAATGGGGGATTTCAATTACCCGCATATAGACTGGGTTAATGTAACATCTGTACACGCAAGGGACATAAGATTTCTTGATGAAATCAAGGACAGCTTCATGGAACAGCTAGTTCAGGAGCCAACAAGAGAAGGAAAAATACTAGACTTAGTCCTTAGTGGTGCTCATGATCTAGTGCAGGGGGGTAACGATACGAGGGCCGCTTGATAACAGTGATCATAATATGATCGGTTTTGATATTGGCATTGAAGGAAGTGAAACTAGGAAATCAAGTACGCTAGCGTTTAACTTTAGAAAAGGTGATTACGACAAAATGAGAAAAATGGTGAAAAAAAGACTGAAAGGAGCAGCTCGCAGAGTAAAAAACTTGCATCAGGCGTGGATGCTGTTTAAAAACACCATCCTGGAGGTTCAGGACAAATATATTCCACGTATTAGAAAAAAGGGAAAAAAGACTAAACGTCAGCCGGCGTGGCTAAACAGTAAGATAAAGGAAATCATTAGAGCCAAAAAACAATCCTTCAGAAAGTGGAGAAGAGAACCAACTGAAAGTAACAGGATAGATCATAAGGAATGCCAAGCCAAATGCAAAGCGGAGATAAGGAGGGCAAAAAAGGACTTTGAGAAGAAATTAGCGTTGGAAGCAAAAATACATAGTAAAAATTTTTTTAGATACATTAAAAGCAGGAAACCGGCCAAAGAGTCGGTTGGGCCGCTGGACGAAAATGGTGTTAAAGGGGCGATCAAGGAGGACAAAGCCGTAGCGGAGAAATTAAATGAATTCTTTGCTTCGGTCTTCACCGAGGAGGATTTGGGGGGGACACCGGTGCCGGAAAGAATATTTGAAGCGGGGGAGTCGGAGAAACTAAACAAATTCTCTGTAACCTTGGAGGATGTAATGGGTCAGTTCAGCAAGCTGAAGAGTAGTAAATCACCGGGACCTGATGGTATTCATCCCAGAGTATTAATAGAACTAAAAAATGAACTTGCGGAGCTACTGTTAGAAATATGCAATCTGACCCTAAAATCGAGTGTAATACCGGAAGACTGGAGGGTAGCCAATGTTACTCCGATTTTTAAGAAGGGTTCCAGAGGAGATCCGGGAAATTATAGACCGGTGAGTCTGACGTCGGTGCCGGGCAAGATGGTGGAGGCTATTATTAAGAATAAAATTGCAGAGCATATACAAAACATGGACTGATGAGACAAAGTCAGCACGGATTTAGTGAAGGGAAGTCTTGCCTCACCAATCTAATGCATTTTTTTGAGGGGGTAAGCAAACATGTGGACAATGGGGAGCCGGTTGATATTGTATATCTGGATTTTCAGAAGGCGTTTGACAAAGTGCCGCACGAAAGACTCCTGAAGAAATTGCAGAGTCATGGAATCGGAGGTAGGGTATTATTATGGATTAAGAACTGGTTGAAAGATAGGAAGCAGAGAGTAGGATTGCGTGGCCAGTATTCTCAGTGGAGGAGGGTAGTTAGTGGGGTCCCGCAGGGGTCTGTGCTGGGTCCGTTGCTTTTTAATGTATTTATAAATGACCTAGAGATGGGAATAACTAGTGAGGTAATTAAATTCGCCGATGACACAAAATTATTCAGGGTCGTCAAGTCGCAGGAGGAATGTGAACGATTACAGGAGGACCTTGTGAGACTGGGAGAATGGGCGTGCAAGTGGCAGATGAAGTTCAATGTTGACAAGTGCAAAGTGATGCATGTGGGTAAGAGGAACCCGAATTATAGCTACGTCTTGCAAGGTTCCGCGTTAGGAGTTACGAATCAAGAAAGGGATCTGGGTGTCGTCGTCGATGATAGGCTGAAACCTTCTGCTCAGTGTGCTGCTGCGGCTAGGAAAGCGAATAGAATGTTGGGTGTTATTAGGAAGGGTATGGAGTCCAGGTGTGCGGAGTATTGTGTTCAGTACTGGTCTCCGTATCTCAAAAAAGATATAGTAGAATTGGAAAAGGTACAGCGAAGGGCGACGAAAATGATAGTGGGGATGGGACGACTTTCCTATGAAGAGAGGCTGAGAAGGCTAGGGCTTTTCAGCTTGGAGAAGAGACGGCTGAGGGGAGATATGATAGAAGTGTATAAAATAATGAGTGGAATGGATCGGGTGGATGTGAAGCGACTGTTCACGCTATCCAAAAATACTAGGACTAGAGGGCATGAGTTGAAGCTACAGTGTGGTAAATTTAAAACGAATCTGAGAAAATTTTTCTTCACCCGTGTAATTAGACTCTGGAATTCGTTGCCGGAGAACATGGTACGGGCGGTTAGCTTGACGGAGTTTAAAAAGGGGTTAGATAGATTCCTAAAGGACAAGTCCATAGACCGCTATTAAATGGACTTGGAAAAATTCCGCATTTTTAGGTATAACTTGTCTGGAATGTTTTTACGTTTGGGGAGCGTGCCAGGTGCCCTTGACCTGGATTGGCCACTGTCGGTGACAGGATGCTGGGCTAGATGGACCTTTGGTCTTTCCCAGTATGGCACTACTTATGTACTTATGTACTTATGATGCCTTCAAACATGCCGTGGAGGGGCATAATTGAACAAAAGCGTCTATCTCCATGGGCGTTTATCTCCGAGAACAGGTCCGTGAAGGGGCGGACCGAACCGTATTTTCGAAAAAAATAGACGTCCATGTTTTATTCGACAATTTGTGAGCTGGGCGTTTTTGTTTTTCAGTGATAATGGAAAATGAAAGCGCCCAGCTCAAAAACGAATAAATCCAAGGCATTTGTTCGTGGGAGGGGCCAGGAGTCGTAGTGCACTGGTCCCCCTCACATGCCAGGACACCAACCGGGCACCCTAGGGGGCACTTTTACAAAAACAAAAAAAAAGGTAAAAGAGCTCCCAGGTGCATAGCACCCTTCCCCTTGGGTGTTGAGCCCCCCAAATCCCCCTCAAAACCCACCGCCCACAAGTCTACACCATTACTATAGCCCTAAGGGGTGAAGGGGGGCACCTACATGTGGGTACAGTGGGTTTGGGGGGCGGTTTGGAGGGCTCCCATTTACCAGCACAAGTGTAACAGGTGGGGGGGGGGGATGGGCCTGGGTCCACCTGCCTGAAGTCCACTGCACCCCCTAATAACTGCTCCAGTGACCTGCATACTGCTGCCAGGGAGGTGGGTATGACATTTGAGGGTGAAAATAAAAAGTTGTGAAACGGCATATTTTGTGGTGGGAGGGGGTTTGTGACCACTGGGGGAGTCAGGGGAGGTCATCCCCGATTCCCTCCAGTGGTCATCTGGTCATTTAGGGCACTTTTTGGGGCCTTATTCGTGAAAAAACAGGGTCCAGGAAAAGTGCCCTAAATTCTTGCTAAAAACGCATATTTTTCTTCCATTATCGGCGAAAGGCGCCCATCTCTGATTGCCCGATAACCACGCCCCAGTTCCGCCTTCACCACGCCTTCGACATGCCCCCATCAACTTTGTCCGCATCCGCGACGGAGTGCAGTTGAAACGTCCAAATTCGGCTTTCGATTATACCACTTTATTCGTTTTTGTGAGATAAACGTCTATCTCCCGATTTGGGTCGCAATATAGGCGTTTTTCTTTTTCAATTATAAGCTGGATAGTCACCCCACTCCTCAAAAAACCTTCTCTGTATCCTACCTCTCCTTCCAATCATTGCCCCATCTCCCTCCTCCCTTTCTTATCCAAGATACTAGAACGTGCTGTCCACCGTCGCTGCCTCGACTTTCTTTCTTCTCAAGCTATTCTTGATCCACTCCAATCTGGCTTTCGCCCCCTTCATTCAACTGAAACAGCACATGCTAAAGTCTCCAATGATCTATTCCTGGCTAAATCCAAAGGGCTCTACTCTATCCTCATCCTTCTCGATCTTTCTGCTGCTTTTGACACTGTTGATCACAGCCTACTTCTTGGCACGCTGTCCTCACTTGGATTTCAGAACTCTGCTCTTTCCTGGTTTTCTTCTTATCTCTCTCAGCGTACTTTCAGTGTATCCTCTGGTAGATCATCTCTTCCTCTATCCCGCTCTCAGTGGGTGTACCTCAAGGATCTGCCCTAGGACCTCTCCTTTTCTCCATCTATACTTCCTCCCTTGGTGCTCTGATCTCAGCCCACAGTTTTCAATTTCACCTTTATGCTGATGACTCCCAGATCTACCTCTCCACACCAGAAATCCATTCCAAGATATCTGCCTGCCTGTCTGACATTGCTGCCTGGATGTCTCACCACCACCTGAAGCTCAGTATGTCCAAAACTGAGCTCCTTATCTTCCCACCTAAACCAACCTCTCCCCTTCCCCCACTCTCTATTTCTGTCGACAACACGTTCATTCTTCCTGTCTCATCTGCTCGTAACCTTGGGGTCATCTTCGACTCCTCCCTCTCCTTCTCTGCACATATTCAACAGATTGCTAAAACCTGTCGTTTCTTCCTCTATAATATCGCCAAAATTCACCCTCTCCTTTCTGAGCACGCTACCAGAACCCTCATCCACACTCTCATCACCTCTCGCTTGGACTACTGCAACTTGCTTCTCACAGGCTTCCACTCAGCCATCTCTCTCCTCTTCAATCTGTTCAAAATTCTGCTGCACAATTAATATTTCGCCAAAGTCGCTATGCCCATATCAACCCTCTTCTGAAGTCACTTCACTGGCTCCCTATCCGTTTCCGTATACAGTTCAAGCTCCTCTTATTAACCTATAAGTGCATTCACTCTGCTGCCCCTCACTACCTCTCCACCCTCATCTCTCCCTACACTCCTTCCTAGGAACTCCGTTCACTAGGCAAATCTCTCCTAATTGCACCCTTCTCCTCCATCGCTAACTCCAGACACCGTTCCTTTTATCTCGTCGCACCTTATGCATGGAACAGACTTCCTGAGCCATTACGTCAAGCTCCATCCCTGGCCACCTTCAAATCCGGGCTAAAGGCCTACCTGTTTGATGCTGCTTTTAATTCCTAACTTGTCACCTGCTTGTAACCTTTATCTTGTCTTCTTCGCTTCAATAGTCCCTTTTCCCTATGTGTCCTATCTGTCTGTCCTACCCTTATCCTTTACTTGTCCTGTCTGTCTGTCCTGATTTAGATTGTAAGCTCTTTTGAGCAGGGACTGTCTTTTCTTCATGTTCAATTGTGAAGTGCTGCGTACGAATGGTAGCGCTATAGAAATGATTTGTAGTAGTAGTAGTAGTTATCTTTAAAATCAAGTATTGGACTGGAAGATTGGAGGATAGCCAATGTAACACCAATTTTTAAAAAGGGTTCCAGAAGTGATCGGTGAGCCTGACATCGGTGCCAGGCAAAATTATAAAAAACAAAATTACTGAACATATGCTTTTTTTTGAAGGGGTGAATAAACATATGTGAAGGTGAGCTGGTCGATATTGTTTTCAAAAGGCATTTGACAAAGTACCACATGAACGACTACTGAGGGAATTAGATTGTTAAAACTGGTTAAAAGATAGAAAACAGTAGGGTTAAATAGTCAGTATTCTCAATGGAGAAGGGTAGATAATGGAGTTCCCCAGGGTCTGTACTTCGACCGCTGCTTTTTAACATATTCATAAATGATCTAGAGATGGGAATAACTAGTGAGGAAATTAAATTTGCTGATGACACAAAGTTATTCAAAGTTGTTAAATCACAAGAGGATTGTGAAAAATTGCAAGAGGACCTTATGAGACTGGGTCAGGGGCGCCGAGAGACTGAGCTGGGCAAGGCCACGCCCCCCCCTCAGGATCGCCCCCCCCCCTCAATCGCTACTTCTGTCGCCTCCCTCTCCTGCTCCCAGGCCGCCGGCGCCGCAGTTCCCAGTCTCCACCTACCTACCCTCTGCTCCCTTCTGCCTGCCAACTGACCCCCTTCATTTAAATTAAAAAAAAAATCTCTAAAGTACAGCGCCTTCTGTGTGAAAGCAGCAGATCGCCTCAGGTGGGCCTTCCCTCACTGTGTTCCTCCCTCGCGGAAATAGGAAGTTACATCAGAGGAGGGCAGGACACAGTGAGGGAAGGCCCACCCGAGGCAATCTGCTGCTTTTTCACAGAAGCCGCTGGGCAGCTGCTTTAGAGATTTTTTTTAAATGAAGCGGGTCAGATGACAGACAGAAGGAAGCTGAGGGTAGGTAGGTGGAGATGGAATTGCGGCACCAGCAGCCTGGGAGCAGGAGAGGGGGAGAGACTCCGGCGCCGGGCCCGGCGAATTTTGCCCCCCTCCCCCCCCCTCTTGGCGGCCCTGGACTGGGTATCCAAATGGAAGATGACAATTAATGTGAATAAGTGCAAAATGATGCAAGTAGGAAAGAGGAACCCAAACTATAGCTATGTGATGCAAGGTTCCTCATTAGGAGTCACCCTCCAGGAAAGGGATCTAGGTGTCATCGTTAATAATACATTGAAACTCTCTGTTCATTGTGCAGAAGCAGCTAAGAGAGCAAATAGAATGTTTGTAATTATTAGTAGTATTTTATTTATTTATTGCATTTGTATCCCACATTATCCCAACTTTTTTGCGGGCTCAATGTGGCTTACAATTCATCGTGGAAATAGGAAATAGAAGGGAACATACATTTATTATTAACAGAGAATTCTGGGTTAAATGATAGTATTAAAGCAAAAGATAGTATAAAACCTTTCTGGATAAGCCAAGAAACAATCTACTTCGGCAGCTTATGCGTGAGTGTGGTGACTGAGTCCTTTTGGTCCGCCAAAGCGTGGTCTCCTTTTCAGGTGTCTGTTGCACATTCTGTCCTTTTTACAAGAAGGGTTGGCGAACGGTTTGGTGATTAGTTCTCTGCGAGTTCAGATTGCAGCTCTTGCTTGTTATCGCAGCCGTCTGGTTGGGACTTCTCTGGCGTCTCATCCAGATGTGTTCCGGTTTATCAAGGTGGATGTTACAGTGAAGATGGAGACAGTTTTTGTGGCAGGAGTTTGTTCCCCACCTCGTTTAGTTACTGCTTTTCTACATCCTACCTCTCTCTGGATTTATCTGATGCTAAGGAACAAAACATTTTATCTTACCTGATAATTTTCTTTCCTTAAGTTGCAATAGATGGATCCAGAGTCCTACCATGAGCCAAATAGAGCATAGCAGGGGGGGGGGGGGGGGGGGGGGGGGGGGGGGGGGGAGTATCTGCAGAGGTACATGCTGCAAAGGGTGGCTTAGTGTCTGTTATGTTAATTTATGGTTGGATGGTTCTGTGTGGAAGGAGTTGGGGTTTTTGTTTTCATAATATGTTCATCTGCTTTGTTATGAGAAATGCTGAGGATGCTAGGAGCACACCATCCAATAACACAGAGCTCTAATCAGTGCTCTCTATCTCCACCTGCTGGTAGATGGTCACAACCCACCTGTCTCTGGATTCATCTGTTGTGACTAAAGGAAAGAAAATTATCAGGTAAGATACAATTTTTCAATTCTGGCTAAGTGCCAGTCTGTAAACTGGTGCCTAAATGCAATGGCATATAGAGTACAGTTTTGATTATCCAACATAAACAGGATTGAGCCAAGGTCGGATAAGTGAAAAGTCAGACAATACAGAAAACAATAGTAATCCCATAGAAAATGCATGGAAAACATACTTTATGCAAACAGAACTGGCAAAAGGTATTTAAAATACAGTATTGTTTATTAACACTAACCAGCAGTGTGTGAAGCCGGAAAACAGAAAGAGAAGCTATGCACTTCTTAATGGCAACACAATGATGTCATTGGGGAGGGGGGGTCTGTCAGATATGCTAGATGGTCAGATTAGCAAAGGTCAGATAATTGAGACTGTACTGTAATTTACAGTTGAACATTCTTATCTACATATATATTTTTTAGTGATCTACACACGATCATGTATGTAAGCTCTATTGATGGTGTAAGTGATTACAACTGGAATACGGGCACATTCTTGGCATGTTAAACTGGTAACTATAAAGAAAACTAGGAACCTACTCTTCTTTAAAGAATAGACTCCAAATAGATGTATTTTAGACATCAAAATGTTGGCAGTACCTTATAGAATTGCACTATAGGAGCAACATTCAAAAGTATGTGCACTGTATTGCACCAACAATTTGATTTAATTTCAACATCTATATCCAGCATTTACAGTCATGAAGAAATTATAAAGCAGAGTAAAAGTAAATAAAAGCAATAAAGTACATAAGTGTATTATTGCCATACTGGAACAGACCGAAGGTCCATCAAGCCCAGCATCTTGTTTCCAACTATGGCCAATCCAGGTTACAAATACCTGGTAAGATCCCACAACAGTATGATATATTTTATGCTGCTTATCCTAGGCAGTGGATTTCCCCCAAGTCCATCTTAATAATGGCTTATGGACTGTTTTTAGGAAGCCATCCAAACCTTTTTTTAAACACCGTTAAGTTAACTGCTTTTACCACATTCTCTGGCAATAAATTTCAGAGTTTAAGTACACATTGAGTGAATATTTTTTCTCCAATTTGTTTAAAATTTACTACTTTGTAGCTTCATTGCGTGCCCCCTAGTTCTAGTATTTTTGGAAAGAGTACACATCTACCCGTTCCACACCACTCATTATTTTATAGACCTCTATCATATTTCCCCTCAGCCATCTTTTCTCCAAGCTGAAGAGCCCTAGCCACTTTAGACTTTCCTCATAGGGAACTCGTCCCATCCCCTTTATTATTTGTTGCCATTCACTGTATCTTTTCTAATTCCAATATATCTTTTTTGAGATGCGACCAGAACTAATAATACCTAACATTCAATTTGCTTTTAGCCGCTGTCACACACTTAGCAGAGGGTTTCAACGTATGTCAACGATGACACCTAGATCCCTCTCCTAGTCATTGATTCCTAATGTGGAACCTTGCACCACATAACTATAGTTTGGGTTCCACTTTCTCACATGCATCACTTTGCACTTGCTCACATTAAACACCATCTGCCATTTGGATGACCAGTCTCCCAGTCTCATAAGGTCCTCTTGTAATTTTTCACAAACCTCTTGCGATTTAACAACTTTAAATTTGCTGATGACACAAAGTTATTCAATTACCTCACTAGCTACTTCCATCTCTAGATCATCTATAAACATGTTAAAGAGCAGTGGTCCCAGCACAGACCCCTGTGGAACCCCACTATCTACCCTTCTCCATTGAGAATACTGATCATTTAGCCCTACTCTCTGTTTTCTATCTTTAACCAGTTTTTAATCAAAAAAAAAAACCAACAACAACACTACCTCCTATCCCATGACTCTCCCTCCCACATTTTCCTATGTCATTGATATCCACATGTACCAAGACAGCCGGCTCTTCTGCAGCACTATCTAAAATCCTATCTAGGTGACGCATGAGGTCCACCACCTTCGCACCAGGGAAGCAAGTGACCAAGCGATCTTCACGTTCACCAGCCACCCATCTATCTACATACCTAATGATCAAATCACCCATCCTAACTCTTCCCTCCTGGGCAAAAGTTCCTGGAGACTCATCCTCAGTGTGAGAGGATATTGAATCCCCTGGTGTGCTTGGCCTGGCTACAGAATTACTTCCAGCTTCATCAGGACGATGCCTTTCAGAAAACCTCCCTCCTCCCAAGGCAGCACAGGGGCTGCCAGCCAGACTGGAGATGGGACTTCTCTACAACTTCCTTGTAGGCCTCCTCTATGTACCTCTCTGTCTTCCTCAGCTCCTCCAAGTCTGCTACTCTAGTTTCAAGAGAATGGGCTCGTTCTTTGAGAGCTAGGAGCTCTTTGCATCGAGCACACACATATAACCTCTCACCAACTGGGAGATAATCATACATGTGACACTCCGTGCAAAAGACTGGACAGCATCCCTCTTGCTGCTGGACTGCTGTCTGCATCTTAGTATTATAGAGTTGTTTAATTAAAACTTCTTAAGGCACTAGGGTTATCAGATGAATATAAAGAGCCTTAAGATTATCTGGTATGATATATCATTTAGTGTTTGCTTCTCAGAAACTAATTAAATGTAATTAAAACTCTAATCAAAACTCTCTTCTTGTTGATCTAATTAGAATAATTAACTATAAATGAAGAGTTGAGCTATGGGTGGGTGGAAGCTGGGGAAGGGGGATGGGAATGAAGACTTAATTAGGCCCTGCTGTGCCTTCTAGAGTCTCCGTTAATGCTATGGCAGAAAATTCAAGTTTTAAAACCATGGGGAAAGGTATGGAGACTAGTTAATAAAGTTTGTTTGTTTTTTTTCTAACTATGGGCTCCTTTTACTAAGCGGCGGTAAGCCTAACGTGGGCTTACTGCTCACTATAATGGAAGTACTGCCAGGCTACCACATCAGCCCAGCAGTTGCGCCATCATTTCCGGTGCTACAAAAATGTATTTATTTTTGTAGCGCCGGACTGTAATCGGGCAGTGCCGCACGCTGCCCGGTTACCGCCAGGTTAGCTCAGGAGCTCTTAATGCCGCCTCAATAGGTGGCGGTAAGGGCTCCCCCTGAAATGGCCACATGGCAAATGTTTTTCTTGCCACCTGGCCATTTCCCGCAGGAAAGCGAGACCTTCCCTTTTACCAGCTGTGGTAAAAGGGGGCCTCGGCACACATATAAAACACACGCTAGCGCCTGCCTCCTTTTGCTGCAGCTTGGTAAAAGGGACCCTGTGTTTTTACGTAGAGAAATGTTCTCTTCTCTCAGAATTTCTCAGAAAAAAATATCATAATAGTGCAACTGAAAAAAAAAGAAACTGGTCAATATTCAAAGCCATTATCCAGATAAATGACAGATGGTGCTGGCAATGGAAATTCAGCAGCATTGATGTTGCAGTAGTCCCTGGCAGCAATTCTCTGCTACCACCCAGTTTGGTGTCAGGATCCAAAATAGCATTGAGGGCCCCAAAGTCTCCTAAAAGTATGTCTGTTGTAGGCTCTTCCTAAGGGCGTCTTTTACTAAGGCGCACTCACGTTTCTAGCGCATGCTAAAATTGTGGACGCGCTAAATGTTAGAGACACCAATGCATTCCTATGGGCGTCTTTAATGTTTAGCATGCCCACAACTTTACCGCACGCTAAAAATGCAGTTAGGTGCTCAGTACTAGAAGTCAGCACTGAGCTCTTTATTATATTCCTCTGCCCTGGCACTGTCCTTAGCTGCATCCACTTTTAAGATACATCAGTTTAACTGCTTTGTAATTTAAACTGCTAAATTTAGGTGCTTGGAGACAACCAATATTTTGTATCTAGGTGCCTAACTCCTAAATCTTTTGAAAATCATCCTTTTAGTGGAGGCCAAAACTGTTGAAGGTGAATCACATTTAAAGAAATTCAAACTTATTTGAAAGTGAACGTGACTTTCCATAGTATTGGAATTAATATTCTAAAAGCTGTATGCTTTATTGAATTGATTATATCCATTATGTTACGCTTGCTCTTTATGTAACCAATTGTTTATCTACTCTTGATTGGCGCTTGTCATGATGTATTATTGTAAGCCACATTGAGTCTGCAAATAGGTGGAAAAATGTGGGATACAAATGCAATAAATAAATAAAAGCTAATCACTATATAAATCTTCCAGATAGTCAGTGGTCCTAGGTAGGACTGACAAATATGGGATCCTAAATTTAAACAGATAACTTATCAGTTCAAAGTTAAGACTTATTTATGGAAGCCACCCAATGGATAAATTTACCCAGATAGCAGCTGAATATTGCCTCTATACAGATAAATTTAGGCCCTGCCTCCATTAAACTCATCCTCTCCTTTCCTACATTTTTACTTTTGGTTGCCTGGCATTTTCTTAAAAATGCTCTTAAATCTTCAGCACCTGCTGCTGACCATTTAAGTACTTTTAAATATCAAATTAATTGTTTTCTATTTGAATATAATTTAAATAAAAAATTAAATTGAGACCATCATTATCATTCAAGCCGACAAATGACTGCCCCAGAATAAACATTTATCCAAAAAGCTATCAGTATTTCTTGAAATAAATGTACCTTTTTATCTGCTACTTCCATTGCTTGTTGAATGTTCCAGGTTTGTATAACATCCTGAGTAGGGGTCCGCTTGATCTTGTCAATTAAATAATTCAATAGAGTAGTGATTGAATTCACTGCCAGCACATGCATAGTATTCACAATTAAGTAGTCAGCAAGGCGGATAAAGCTTAAAGAAAGAAAAGAATTAATACTTTTTGTCTACCATAATTTTTAAATTACTCAACACAATGCTTTTATAATGGTTATAACAGTGCTTCCCAAACTTTTGCCCATACAACTCCATTATAACACTTAAAAATTCACATGACCCCAGATAATGAAAACAAAATAGCAGACCTCCATAGCCCTCCCCTCCTGCATCCACTTCCTCCTCCTCCTCCCCCCCCCCCCCCCCCCCCCCCCCGATCATAAGCATAAAGACAGCAGCAATAGCAATGGCAGAAACAATAACAGCTGCAAGCACAGGACCCCTTGTTACCTTTCTGTTAGTGTGTGCAGTCTAACAGGAAGCCCATAGAGGAGGGCTTGTGAATGATCACAGACTTTCAAGGCCCTGTACTGACTTCCATTACTCGGTATAGGTCACAGTAGAGGTCCAAAGGGAAGGGGAACAGCAAAGGTGGGGCGCAAGGGGAGCAGTTGTTCCTCCAAACCAATTTTTTTTTAAACGGCGTCTATGTGGAAGCACCTTCCCTCTTGCATGTGGTGTCATGCTTGCTGCTAAGCCTCCCCAGCTCCAACCACTATCATCCCCTCCTTGCCACTGCCTTCTGACATCCAAGACTGCAACCAAAACTAAAGCCGTGAGCCTTCCCTTCACTCCCCAATTCATGCCGCTGACTCTCCAACTCGGCTGGAAGCAAAATGAAGCCACATGCGGGGCCACAGTCCTCGGCATGCTGCCGGCTCTGCCACTCCCCCTCCTCCTTCTCCCCCCTCCCGATACAGGAAGTTACATCATGGGTGGGGGGGGGGAGGAGGAGAGGAACTGGCAAAGCTGGCAGCATGCCGAGGGCTATAGTCCTGCATGCAGCTTCATTTTGTTTCCAACCGAGTCTGAGATGCAGCAGCATGAATCGGGGAGTGAAGGGAAAGGAAGCTCGTGGACCAATGTTGCCAGATGGCGAAAATTTTTCCAGCCCAAAAGTAGCACAAAGTAACCCCAAAATAGCCCAATATTAATAAGGTCAATATGAATATTGTAATTGTAATCAGCAGCATAATCATAATAATCATAATCAGCAGCAAAATTATCAGCAGCATATTATTATTAATATTATCAAACTATTTTCATTTTTTTTCATAAAAAGCAGACTTTACCATTAATTTGTGTAAGCACTTAGCAGTCCACAAGTAAAGTCAGAAACACAATTTATACCTAATTGTGCAGCCACCCTTAGGATTCACCTTTTGGGTTTAAACCATGTGCATGTAAGGATTGGATAAACGAATTAAAACAAAGTTCAAAGCAAACATGTAATACTTGGCAGCAATAATGAAAACAGTGATGGAATATTCACATATCGAGCAGCCTGAGCCAACATAAAATATGACGGAGATCAAATAAAAATGCTACCAGCAATAAAGAATGTGGATAGAGCAGCTCAGATTTAACAGCTACCACTCCCTCCACCCACCACAGCAAGCATTTTTTAAAGCCCACAACATGGCCCCCTCCCTTCAGTCCAACAGCCCCCCTCACTCCTGCAGCCTCCCCTCTCCCTGCCCTGCCTGGACCCTGGCTGCTCCCCTACAGCTCAGCTGCAGTGCATTTGCGCGGCCAGTCTGACTGGCAATGCTCTGCTGGTCCTCTGCAGTCTTTGCCTGCCGCAGTCCACTATGCCTGCCCAGTGCTTACTCACTGGCACTGACGACCTGGTGTGACAATCCTGGACTGATAAAGAATCCTGGTGGTTTCTGTGTTGGGTCTGTGAGTGCTTTCTGGGAACTGTGGATCCACTGGGCGTGTGGCATAGGCGCCCGGTATAAGAGGCTTGGGGAGGCTATGCATCCTCAGCCACAGCAGGATGGATCAGCTGTTTCTATAGAAATGCTAAATAGTAGTAGTAGTAGTAGTAGTAGTAGTTCTCTGGTGAGTCCCGCTGCTCTGGGGGGGTTTAAATAGCAGCAGGCTGCAGCTGCAGTGAAAGCCTCTAGCCTTTTGTAACCAGTTGTAATTTGATTACCTGCTGAGAGAGCAGAGCAGGGGGGGTTGGCTGGACTTGTCCTGGGTTGCCATGGAGATATTTAACTAGGCTAAATTCCTGCACATGAGCACTTCATACCAAAGAGAGTTGCACTGACCCCTGAAATTTTAAAAGTGCTAAAAATAAGTTTTAAAAGTATTTGAAAGATCATTTTATTTTCATTATAGTGTTTGGAATATGTCCACTTTGAGAATCAGGTGCTCAACATTAAAAGTTTATATGTATTTACTTATGTATGGCATTTTATCCCACATTAAACATGAATTAGGATGTTTTGTGGCTCTACATGAGAATTGTGATATTATGATCCCTTGTTTCATATTGTTGATGGTCTACATTTTCCATATGGGTGGTATATTGATGTATTAGGTTCTGCCCAGTGTAATATTTATGGTACAGTAAGGTTCTGAGTGTTTTTTTGCACAAAGTTGTGCATAGTGTTTTGCAGTTGAGCGATTTTGGTTAATATATGCTTTGAGCAACCACTTTATTCTTTGACATATGATACATATCTAATATCTAAATTTAATAAAAGGTATTAATTGTGACTTTGATTTTTATTATTTTTTTTTCTGTGTGTTATAGACAATTATGGATTTAAGCTCTACCCCTGGCCCCACCCCTAACCCTGCCCCCTTTAGCCTCCCCAAACAGTTGAGCCACCGACCACCTATGGAGTGTGGCTCCAGTAACCTAGAAATCACTGGGGATTATTTGAGAGCAGGAGACTCGCCCAGAGGCGGTTGAGACCCAGTTGGTGGAAGGAGCATAAGCGGAAGGAGCAGGCGGACCTGAGCTGTGCTGGGGTTAGACTAAGTGGCCGTGGAGTAACCCCAGGCAAGTGGCTAGGCGTTTTGTGACACAAGCCATTTTTGAAAAAATCTGATCTTGATCCGTCACAACCTAAAAATTAAAGGCCAGTATCAAACCTTCGTTTTCTTTCTATGGTTACTGTGTCAGTGGTCCTTGACCACATATCAATGCCTTGCACCCCCGGCAGTCTTGATCATTGCTTAGTTCTCAATCCTTATAAGACTGTAACTAGTTGGATTAATGAAGCACTACCCACTCCAGCAGTTACTCCGATATTGTTTGGTAGGAACATAACTCTTCTCTTCTTTTCGTTATCTTGGTGTTATTTTGGATACCATATTATCATTTGGGCCCCAAATATCTCAGGTAGTCAAACTGGGTTTCTTTTCGCAAGCTGAGATCTATTCGTAATCTGTTAGATTTTGATGCACTCTCTGTTTTTTGGCTTTGATCATTCTAGGTACGATTACGGCAATGTCATTACACAGGAATCTCCAGACATAATCAAAAACAACTATAAATGTTACAGAATACAGCAGCCTGCATTCTGTGCCGGGCATCCCATTTCGATCATGTTTCACCCCTTCTTCAGAAACTTCACTGGCTGCTGATAAATTTCAGAACTAAATTTAAGATCCTCACATTAACACATAAAGTCCTTTACAGTAGTTCTCCTGATTACCTTTCTTCACAGGTTATTCCTTATACACCATCTCACACCTTACAATCACTAAAGGATAACAGATTAGTTCTCCCACACCCTTCAAAAGCTAGGTGGGAATCTACTAGATCCAGTGCTTTTTACTTTCTCTCACCAGCGTTATGGAATTCTCACCCTCAATATCTTCAGTTGGAATCATCATTCATGACGTTTCATGTTCAGCTTCAAACCTACTTATTCCAACAAGCTTTTTGTCAATTAAGTTGATGTGTTAATGTGAGGATCTTAAATTTAGAATACTGCGATGAGAGTCAAAGTTGGTTCTGAAGCTTTAATCTTTTAAATTATCATGACTTTTTCTGTTAATGTACTTGATAGCTGTTTGGTGTATGACAGCTATGGTTTGTATGATGAGGGAAACTGTCTCTTTAGCGTTCACTGGTACTATTAACAAGCTCTCCCCTATCAACTGAATGGTGTTCCTATCCATTTTTCCATTTTGTTGTTGTTTATATTAACTTCTTTTTCTGTAAACTGCTTTAATAAGCATGCAAGTAAGCGGTATAGCAAGTGCAATAAACGATAAACAATTCTACCCAGATAAATACTTCTGAATACGCACCCTTTTGTTTTTGGTTCTTTTTTTTGAACACAGGGTCCTGAAAGCCTTTTTTCAGACCTAGATGACCTATGCATTTCCATTACTAAACAGCTATAAGAACATAAGAATAGCCAAACTGTGTCAGACCAATGACCCATCTAGCTCAGTATCCTGCATCCAGCAGTGGCTAAACCAGGTCACAATACCTAGCAGAAACCCAATTAGTAGCACCATTCCGTGCTACCAATCCCAGGACAAGCAATGGCTTTCCCCATGTCTATTTCAATAACAGACTATGGACTTTTCCTCCACGAACTTGTCCAAATCGTTTTTAAAGCCAAATCATCTACTACTACTACTACTATTAAACATTTCTATAGCGCTACTAGACTTACGCAGCGCTGTACAAATTAACATGAAAAAGACAGTCCCTGCTCAACAGAGCTTACAATCTAAATTGGACAGACGAACAGACAGCTAGGGGTGGGGAAATTGCAGTGGTAGGGGTGATAAGTGAGGGTGTTGAGTAAGAGAGTCATGGTTACCACATCCTCTGGCAATGAGTTCCAGAGCTTAACTATTCTTTGAGTGAAAAAATATTTCCTCCTATTTGTTTTTAAAGTATTTCCATGCAATTTCATTGCATGTCCCCTGGTCGTTGTACTTTTTGAATAAGTGAAAAATCAATTCACTTCCACCTGTTCCACACCACTCAGGAATTTGTAGACCTCAATCATATCCCAACCCCCCCCCCCCCCCCCCCCCCCCCCCCCCACAAGCTGTCTCTTTTCCAAACTCAAGAACCCTAACCTCGTTAGCCTTTCCATCCCCTCTATCATTTTGGTCGCTCTTTTCCACTATATCTTTTTTGAGATATGGCGACCAGACTTGAAAACAGTACTCAAGGTATTCTGCCATCCTAGCAGAAGAGATACAAAATTTAAAATTATAATCTAACAAAATATTTATACAATATGACAAAGTGCAGAAATGTAAAGTAGATTAACAAATCCCATACCGACAAAATTATCATCCATACAAAAATCTTGAGAGTGAATTATGCTTTATTTTCTTGTATGTGGTATTTCAATTGCATTTAACCTTTGTTATGTTGATAATTGAAAATGTACCAGTCACAGCAGTCAGCATTTTTTTAAACACCAACTGCCTTAGGCAGAATTAGCCCCAGATATTCAATGCTAGGGCATGTCTAGGTAGAAATACTGAATATCCGGGCCTAATTCAAAATGGACTGGCCGCTGTAGGTTATGCGAGTCTTGATCAATACCACTCCCTCTCCCCCTCCCCCGAGGAAAAAAGCCCTGGCTTGAGCTCCCCTTCCCATTCTCATAGGCCCTTCAAGGCCTACCTGGAATTTCCCTGGTGTTCTGGGGGTCCTATGGGCAGGAGTGATGCCCATATGCTCCTGCTAGTCTGCGGGTCAAGCCTCAAAATAGCCACTATGTGGCACCTAGGAACAGTCGCGTGATACTCACAGTAGGCATAAGGCAAAATATGGCCAAGTTGAAAATGATGTATTGTAGATTTGTTGCAATTTTAATTGTATTTATTAAGGATCTGTGTTTTTTATTCTGTTTATATTATATATGTATTTTTCATTGAGACACAATCTTTATCATCTAATATTTTGATACTTTCAATTTAACCAGACAACACATATTTTTAATGCTAAGTGGCCTAAATTAGCTTGTTCTTCCCCTATTTAAATGTGTGCATACTATATTGTTTACATATCGATTTCTTTTGTATTGTGAGCTACCAGGTCCTGTAAGTTGTAGTTCTAGGTATCAGATAAGTGCTTGACTTTTTGAATTTATCAATAATTCAAATGTTGATTGAAATAAGCCTGCTTTTGCACTGAAATTAAGCTAATAAGTGATTTTATTACATAACACCAAAAAGGTATACCAGATTTCAGAAGAAATAAAGGGATTCTTTTACAAAGGTGAGATAGCATTTAGCATGTTCTAAAAAAATCTAAGTTGCCCATTATATTCCCACTGTCTTATGAGTGTTTCCTACTATCTCAAACTCAGGCTTTATGCTTGGTGGGTGATTCCTGCTCCTCTCTCTGTACTTCAAAAAGGTACACAGGGTGGGGTTACATTTTTCTGTGACAGGAAAAAGGATCCTTGAGGAGAAATTCAGACATCTGGTCATTGGAGGCATGCGAGAGGTAGCAGTGTTGAGTCCCCTGGGAAACAGTGATCATAACATGATTACGTTTGAGCTACTATCTGGAATTAACCCACAAAGGAAATCTACTGTAGCTGCATTTAATTTTCGAAAGGGTGACTATAAAGAAATGAGGGAAGTAGTTAAAAAGAAGCTAAAAGGATTGGCTGCTAAGGGTAGGACACTAAATCAGGTGTGGACGTTATTCAAAAATATCATCTTGAAAGCTCAGACCAGATGCATTCCATGTTTTTGCAAAGATGGAAAAAAGAGAAAAACGACAGCCAGCATGGTTAAAAGGTTAAGTAAAAGAGTCTATTACAGCCAAAAGATTGTCCTTCAAAGAATGGAAAAAGGATCTAAATGAAGAAAATAAGAAGCAACATAAGCACTGGCAAGTCAGATGCAAAGCATTAATAAAGAAGACTAAAAGAATATGAAGAGAAACTTGCCGCAGAGGCTAAAACTGACAGTAACAACTTTTTCAGGTACATCAGAAACAGAAAGCCTGCGAGGGAATCCATGGGATCGTTAGATCACGATGGAGCAAAAGGGGCCATCAGGGAGGACGGGGCCATAGCAGAGAATTGGTCTTTAAGGAAGAAGATGTAAGGGATCTGCCTGTATCTGTCACGGATACAGGAATGGTGAGCACTTGGACTGCAGCCAGGCTGCACCAGACAAGGCCTCTGAGAAGGTACAAAGCAGAGGCGAGCCAGACACTGAATCCAGACAAGACACAAGACATAGCAATAGACAGTGCACACTCAAGGCAGGGAAGAAACAGAGCTTGACAAAAACAGGAACCAGGAACAAAGGAAGGACACTCAGACAGACTGCAAGGCTGAACTGGAACCCACACTTAACAGAGTCCAAGCATACAGGCCGCAAGGCCGAACTGGAACCCACACATACCAGAGGGAAGGGAAGAGAAACAGAACAGAATCCCCTGAGTAGATACTACCCAAGCAGTGCACACATACTGTACAAAACAGAGCCACAAACAGGAGGTCAAAAGACCCTACACACAAGCACAGAGAGACTGAAATGGAATCCCACACAGGGATATAGCTCAGGGCTGTGCTTAGAACCACAGCTATATGGACGAATAGGCTTAACTAACTCAAACAAGAATCACACAGAGAGGTAGCTCAGGGCTGAGCTAGTAGTTCCAGCAAACCGGAAGAGCAGACCACTCGTGCCACACAGAGAGGCAGCTCAAGGCTGAGCTAGTAGATACAGCTAAACAGAAGAACAAACCACTCAAACATAAACAAAAACCCAAACAGAGAGTACACTCAGGGCTGTGCTAGTAGCCACAGCTAAACGGAAGAACGCACTTGTGCCACACAGAAAGGCCGCTCAGGGCTGCGCTAGTAGTCACACCTAAACATAAGGGCAACTCACTCAAACTCAGATAGAAACCTCACAGAGAGTACCCAAACAGAAAGCATACAGAGAAGTAACTCAAGACAGGGCCATATGGCCATGCTAAGTTAAAGGAAAAACTCAAAAACAACTCAAGGCAAGGCCACAGAGTCAAATAAGAGACACTAGAGACAAAGGGGAAAAATAACAGCAAAAAGGGAAAGGCTGCTTTTGTATACACAGTCAGATAAGGAGCAGAGCTCATAAGAACCAGGTAACAAACACTGCACACAAAGAGTTAAAGCAGGCTACAGGGAAGACTAAAACAAACAAAGAAGAAATGTGCTTACCACAGACTAGCCAGCACCCACAGCCGGGAAGGGAAAGGCAAGGCAGACGGAGAGGCAGCAGACACAGCTGCATAGCAGTGAAAAAAATCAGGGATGAGGCTGGCTTCTACAGACTCTCAGAACAAACAGACAAGAACTACACATGTCCAGAAACAGTACAGGCAGAGCTAGAAAACTACAGAACAGGATTAACTGTGTTAACAAAACTATGTAAGCCACTTTGAGCCTGCAAATAGGTGGGAAAATGTGGGATACAAATGCAATAAATAATAATAATAATAATAATAATAACAACATGTAGAAAAACATGGTTTAATGGGACAGAGTAAGCATGGGTTCAGCTGAGGGAAGTCTTGCCTCACCAATTTGCTTCATTTCTTTGAAGGCATGAATAAATGTGGATAAAGGTGAGCCAGTTGTTGCAGTGTATCTAGATTTTCAGAAAGCTTTTGACAACGTTCCTCATGAGAGACTCCTGAGAAAATTAAAGAGTCATGGGATAGGAGGCATGGTTCTGGTGTGGATTAGGAATTGGTTATTGGACAGAAAACAGAGGGTAGGGTTAAATGGTCATTACTCTCAATGGAAGAGGGTGAACAGTGGAGTGCCACAGGGATCAGTACTGGGACTGGTGCTATTTAACATATTGATAAATGATATGGAAATCGGAACGATGTGATTAATTTAATGTGATTACATTTGCAGATGACAAAACTATTCAAGGTTGTTAAAACACGTGCGGACTGTGAAATATTGCAGGAAGACCTTAGGAAATTAGAAGACTGGGCATCCAAATGGCAAATTAAATTTAATGTGGACAAATGCAAGGTGATGCACATTGGAAAGAATAATCTGAATCAGAGTTACCTGATGCTAGGGTTCACCACCCAAGAAAAAAAGATCTGGGTGTCGTTCAGTGGCGTACCAAGGGGGGGGGGGCGGTGGGGGCGGTCCGCCCCAGGTGCAAATGAGCGGGGGGTGCTCTGCTCGCGTTGCTCCAGTCCCTCCATTTGGGCCGTCGACCCTGCCTCCCTTCTGGCTGGTTCCGCGCGGCGCACCCTTCTTCTGCTCCACCCCTGCCAAATTGCTGCCGCTATTGCCTCTCCATCTCCTCTGGCAGGACAGTCCCGCGCCTTCCTCCAGCAGCCTCTAGCCCTGTGTGTTAACACCGCCACTGCTGCTGCTTCGTTCTCACCCAGCAGACTAGCAGCGGTAGCGTAGCGGTAGAAAAAGCAGGAAGCTTGCAGGGTTTGGGTTTAAACTACCCGTGGCTGCTGATCCCGCCCCTTTGACGTCATTTCCAGTTCTGGAGCACAGTCGGCAGCCATGAGTAGGTAAGGCCCCGCGATCTTGGTTCATTATTTTTTTTCTAATAGTTTGAAGCGGGAGGAGCAGCATCGGGGGGGGGGGGGGGTGAATGGATCTGGTAAAAAGGATAGAGAGGGCAGACTGTGACAGTGGATTGAAGAAAGGCAGAGATAGAGAGGGCAGATGGTGGATGGAACATGGGGCAGAGAGAGGGGGAGAGAGGGAAGCGGGCAGACCCTGGATGGAAGGGAGAGAAAGGGCAGATGGTGGATGAAAGGAGCAGAGAGAGAAAGAGAGGTAGAGAGGAAAGACCCTGGATGGAATGGACAGAAAGGACAGATGGTGGACAGATGGGGGTGGGGGAGGACATATCCTGGATGTAAGGGAGAAAGAGGGAGAGCAGATCCTGGATGGATGGGAGAGAAAGGGCACATGGTAGATGGAAGGGGCAGAGAGAGAAAGGGCACATTCTGGATGGAAGGGATAGGAAGGGCAGATGGAAGGGGCAGAAACAGAGAGAGGAGGGATCCTGGATGGAAGGGAGAGGGTGGGATGGCAGACCATGGATGGATGAGAGAGAGAAAGGGCAGATAGTGGATGGATTGGGCAGAGAGAGAAAGGGCAGACCCTGGATGGAAGACAGAGAAATGGCAGAGGATGGAAGGGCAGAGACAAAGAGGGCAGATCCAGGATGGAAGCAAGAGAGAGCGCATACAATGGTTGGAAGGCGGGGAGAGAGGACAGACAGGGGTATACGGTGGATGCAATGGGCAGTGACAGAGAGAGCACACACTGGATGGAAGGGAAAGAGGGGGCAGACACTGGATGGAAGGGAAAGAGGGCAGATGCTGGATGGAGGGGCAGAAAGAGAGAAGCCAGACACTGGATTACAGGGGCAGGGAGAAAGAGAAGGCAGACACTGGATGGAAGGGGCAGATGGTGGATGGAAGGGAGAGAGTGAAGAGAAGATGAGGAAAGTAGAAACCAGTGACAGCAAAGGTAAATCTGTGACAGCATTTTCCATCTCACAGATAGGCTGCAGAGAATACCTTCTCCTGCTTTAGACTTAGCCTGGCCTCAGAATGACATCCTATAGTATATCTCCTATCAAACTGAGCTCTCTTTTTCATCAAGCACTGCCATTTCCCCCCCTCACCCTCCCCACTGACAGTTTGAACTTCGTGGGTGTGGCTTGGATCTCTTCAGGGAGAGAAAACTAACAACTTATAGCAGCAGCTTCAGAGAGCATTTTCCATCTCACAGATAGGCTGCAGAGAATACCTTCTCCTGCTTTAGACTTAATCCTACCCACCCTACCCCTCTACCCACCCACCCCTAGAGTGACATGTCTTATATAACCTCCCTATCAACCCACTCATTACTTTACCTCACCCATTTCTATTCTTCTATCACCTTCTCCCACTACTCCAACCAGAGTTACACCTAATCACACTGACCACCCTTCAACATCTTCTGTCCTTCTGTGACTGTTCTCTTGTGCTTGACTGCTTAAATATTTTAAATTTAAATGCTTTACTTTTTGTCTATTAGATTGTAAGCTCTTTGAGCAGGGACTGTCTTTCTTCTGTGTTTGTACAGCGCTGCGTACACTTTGTAGCGCTCTAGAAATGTTAAATAGTAGTAGTAGTAAATAAAAGATTTTTTTATTTTTTTTCTGCTTTAGGTTAAAGTACTATTGTAGCTGTGTTAATACATGTTTATAAATAGAAAATGGAAATAAAGGTAATTTTTATTGGACTAATTTTAATACATTTTGACTAACGTTCAGAGACCAAAACCCCCTTCCTCAGGTCAGGACAGGATACTGTAATAGCAGTATACTGTATTGACCTGAGGAAGGAGGTTTTGGCCTCTGAATGCTAAATGTATTAGTCCAATAAAATGATATTGTCTTGTTTTCCTGTTTTATTTCTATTTGTTAATTTGTAAAGTGAGGATTGGTATTTGCTAGTTTTTTCAAATTTACATCTGCTATCTTTATATTTTGCACAGTAGTAGGGGACATACATCACTATCACTGTTTCTGTGGTGTTGCATTGTATGCAGACTCTGCCTTCTTGGGGTTCAGTTTAATTTTTGTCTAAATATTTATATTGTTTATATTTTATTTAAAAATTTCTGTACTGCTAATGCTCACTAGCAGGTCTTGGCGTTCACAATGATTAAAACCAGTTTCCATATCATCAAGCTGATCAATCCATAGACTGGTGGGTTGTGTCCATCTACCAGCAGGTGGAGATAGAGAGCAAACTTTTGCCTCCCTATATGTGGTCATGTGCTGCCGGAAACTCCTCAGTATGTTCTCTATCTCAGCAGGTGGTGGTCACACACAGCAGCAGCTCTGGCTAGGCCTCCAAGCCTAATCCTTAGGTTTTGTTGAGGCCTGGGGTTGAGGGCTCTTTTGAGCAAGTGCAAACCTGGTGGTGCCAGGTCCCTCCTTTTCTCCCCCCTCCCGCTGGCTCCGTTTAAAAAAAAAAAAAAAAAAAATATTTTTAAACGTCTTTAAAGGCGTTTAATTCGACGTTTCTTTAAACGTTCATTGCAGCTACTCACTGGGACACCAGTTCGTTACAGCTCGGAGCGGCAAGCAGGTAATTTTACCTTTTATAGCGGGCAGGGGGTTCCCCGATTCTTCTCCTCGTGGCAATGGCGTCGGAGGGCGAGGGCGCAAAGGGTCGCTCCCCGGATCGCTGGAGCGCTTCTAGAGGGGATGCGGGGGTTTTACAACCTGATTCGCCCTTGATGGGTGATCCCCCGCTCCTCGTCTCCGCCATCTTGGCCGGCCACGCGGCTCGGATGGCTTCTTCGGGCCGCCCTTGAGGTTGGAGACATTAATGCCATGAACGCCCTTAATTTGGGCGACGGCACAAAAGCGGCTAAAGTTAAGCGCCGTTCTTCCCGCGCGGCTCCTTCACGGAGTTTCGCGCCGGACGCCATTTTGGATGCGCAGCATGTCTCTCCCCCGCTATTGCGAGCGCCGGTTGAGAGTGCGTCTAGGGCTGTTGCCCAGGCTGCGGAAGTGCACAGTCTGGGGGGTTTCTCCCCCGAGTTTGTTTTGCTGCTGTATCAGGCTTTCCTCATGCAAAACGCTGCCCCTGCTCCCTCTTCTGATAAAGAGGTTGAGGTTCCCAGAGGTAAACGCCCTCGGGTTGATTTCCAGGCCTTGGAGGACTTTTGTCTCCTCCGATGTAGATGAGGGCAGCGTGTCTGAGGTCTCCCAACGATCCTTTGCGGATTCCTTGGAGGAGATAGATCCCCCGCTCGGATGGAGCGGATGACCCCTCTGCAGCGCGGCTTTTTAGCCCAGAGGATTTGCCCAACCTGTTGTTACAGGCCATGGACACTTTGAAGATTCCTCTCCGGAGGACGTCTCTCCCTCAGCCCCTGTTGGCTCTGCCATTATGCTGGGGACGAAGCGCCCGCCTAGAACCTTCCACGTGCATGATGCCATGCACACCTTAATTGCGGCTCAATGGGATGTCCCGGAAACGAGCCTTAAAGTGGCTAGGGCTATGTCCCGCCTCTATCCTTTGGCTGTGAGTGAACGTGAGGCCTATCTGTGGCCTACCGTGGATTCTTTAATCACTGCGGTGACTAAGAAAACGGCGTTGCCGGTGGAAGGTGGCACGGCCCTAAAGGACGCCCAAGACAGAAGATTGGAGGCGGCCTTAAGGTCGTCCTTGGAGGCAGCTGCTTTAAGTTTGCAGGCCTCAGTTTGCGGCTCCTATGTGGCCAGGGCGTGCCGGACTATGGTGCAGCGGGCTTCCCCCTCGGATCATTCCTTGAGGGCTGATTGGCCGGCCCTGGAATCGGGCTTAGCCTATTTGGCAGACTTGCTGTATGATGTCTGGAGAGCCTCAGCTAAAGGCATGGCTCAGACAGTCTCTGCGCGGCGGTGGCTTTGGCTGAAGCATTGGTCTGCTGACCACGCCTCTAAATCCCGCCTGGCTAGATTGCCTTTTAAAGGCAAGCTGCTCTTTGGGGTCGAGCTGGACAAAATCGTGACCGATCTCGGCACGTCTAAGGGCAAGAAATTACCAGAGGTCAGGGCTCGGGTTAGTACTCGTCCCGATACCTCCATACCGCCCGGGCAAGTCGGGTTCCTCTGCCCCCTCTTCCTTCAAGAGGAATTTCTCCCCCAAGCAGCATTCCTTTCGCAGAGACCGCCGTCCCGGAGGTGCTCCCTCCGGTCCTCCCCCAGGGTCTCGAACCCAATGACGGGGCCTTGGTCCACGCCCCAGTGCAGATTGGAGGACGGCTGTCCTCGTTTCTGGGCGAGTGGATCACTATAACTTCAGACGCGTGGGTGCTGGAAGTCATCAGAGACGGCTACAAGCTAGAGTTCTGCCAACCCTTAAGAGACGGGTTTGTACTCTCTCCCTGCAAGTCTCCGGTCAAGCTGTGGTAGTGCAGCAGACCTTGGACAACCTGATCCGCCTGGGTGCGGTCGTTCCGGTGCCAAAAAATCAGATTGGCAAGGGACGTTACTCCATTTACTTTGTGGTTCCAAAGAAAGGAGGTTCTGTCCGGCCTATCCTCGACCTCAAAGGGGTCAATCGGGCCTGGAAAGTGAGGCACTTTCGCATGGAGACTCTCCGCTCTGTTATAGCGGCAGTGAAGGCAGGAGAGTTCTTGGCTTCCTTGGACATCAAGGAAGCGTACCTGCATATTCCCATCTGGCCTCCTCTCCAACGCTTTCTGCGTTTTACAGTCCTGAGACGACACTTCCAGTTCAGAGCCCTCCCTTTCGGGTTGGCTACTGCTCCGCGGACCTTTTCCAAAGTAATGGGGGTCATAGCGGCCTTCCTGCTAAAGGAAGGAGTACAAGTCCATCCTTATCTGGACGACTGGTTGATCCGAGCCCCCTCTTATGCAGAGTGCGGCAAAGCTATGGACCGGGTAGTTGCTCTTTTGAGCTCCCTGGGATGGATCATCAACTGGAAGAAGAGCCAGCTGCGCCCGACTCAGTCCCTGGTGTATCTGGGAGTTCGATTCGACACCCAAGTGGGCAGAGTGTTCCTGCCAGACAATCGGATTGTCAAGCTTCAGGCTCAGGTGGACTAGTTCCTAGTAGCCTCTCCTATTCGGGCTTGGGACTACGTGCAGCTGTTGGGCTCTATGACGGCCACGATGGAAGTAGTGCCCTGGGCCAGGGCTCATATGAGACCACTACAGCTATCTCTGCTGCTGCGCTGGACTCCGATGTCGGAGGATTATGCTGTGCGCCTTCCCGTGGACCCAGCAGTGCGCAAGGCGCTGAGCTGGTGGACGCAGACAGACAAGTTGTCTGCAGGATTGCCTCTGGTGACCCCGGAGTGGATTGTCGTCACGACAGACGCCTCTTTGATGGGCTGGGGAGCCCACTGCTTGGGAAGGACAGCGCAGGGGCTCTAGTCTCCTGCAGAGGCAAGTGGTCTATCAACCTCCTGGAACTCAGAGCCATTCGCTTGGTGTTATTGGAGTTCATCCCGGTACTCGTGTTGAAGCCTGTACGGGTCCTGTCGGACAATGCCACGGCTGTGGCCTATATCAACCGCCAGGGAGGTACCAGAGCGCCCCTCTAGCCAAGGAGGCTATGAGTCTTTGCCAGTGGGCGGAAGCGAACCTGGAGCAGCTTTCAGCGGCCCACATTGCCGGAGTCATGAATGTCAAGGCGGACTTTCTCAGTCGCCATACCTTGGAGCCCGGAGAGTGGCAACTATCTGCTCAGGCGTTCTTGGATATCACGAAGCGCTGGGGCCAGCCGAGCCTAGATCTGATGGCGTCATCGGCCAATGGCCAAGTGCCGCGCTTTTTCAGCAGAGGACGGGACCCTCGATCCCTGGGAGTAGATGCTCTTCTCCAACAGTGGCCGACACAAGAGCTCCTCTATGTGTTCCCGCCCTGGCTCATGTTGGGCAGGGTGCTAGACCGGGTGGCAAAGCATCCCGGCAGGGTAATCCTGGTGGGTCCGGATTGGCCCAGACGTCCCTGGTATGCGGACTTGTTCAGGCTCTCAGTCGACGATCCTCTGCGGCTGTCAGTGGAGCAGGGCCTGTTACATCAGGGTCCCGTGATGATGGAGGATCCCTCTCCCTTTGGTCTTACGGCCTGGCTATTGAGCGGCAGCGTCTGAGGAAGAAGGGCTTCTCAGACAAGGTCATCGCCACTATGCTGAGAGCGAGGAAGCGCTCTACTTCTACTGCTTACGCCAGGGTTTGGCGTATCTTTGCAGCATGGTGTGAAGCAGGCTCATTTTCTCCCTTCACTGCTCCAATTTCTTCAGTGTTGGCGTTCCTGCAAGAAGGCCTGTCGCTCAGTTCCCTTAAAGTCCAGGTAGCGGCTCTGGCTTGCTTCAGGGGCCGCCTGAAGGGTGCTTCCCTGGCTTCGCAGCCAGATGTGGTGCGCTTTCTCAAGGGAGTTAATCACCTGCGCCCTCCTCTGCACTCAGTGGTGCCTGCGTGGAATCTCAACCTGGTGCTAAGAGCATTGCAGAAGCCGCCTTTGGAACCCTTGTCGAGGGCATCTCTGAAAGACCTGACGTTGAAAGCAGTCTATTTGGTGGCTATCACTTCAGACAGAAGAGTTTCCGAGCTCCAGGCGCTCTCATGTCGAGAGCCTTTTCTGCAGTGCACTGAGGCAGGAGTGACTATTCGCACAGTGCCTTCCTTCCTGCCCAAGATTGGTTCTCGCTTCCATGTGAATCAGCAGCTCTGTCTCCCTTCCTTTCGTAGGGAGGACTACCCAGAGGAGTACTCCGCTCTTGAATATCTGGATGTGAGACGAGTCATCATCAGTTACTTGGAAGTGACCAATGATTTACGGAAATCGGATCATCTGTTTGTCCTGTTTGCAGGTCCTCGTAAGGGTCTGCAGGCTGCTAAGCCTACAGTGGCAAGATGGGTCCAGGAAGCCATTGCAGCGGCTTATGTGGCCGCGGGGAAGGTGCCGCCTATCCAGCTGAAGGCTCACTCCACGAGAGCTCAGGCGGCCCTCGATGGCAGAGGCCGGATCCGTCTCCTTGGAAGAGATATGCAAGGCGGCAACGTGGGCTTCGGCTCATACATTCTCCAAGCATTACCGTTTGACTGTGGCTGCACGGGCGGAGGCCCGGTTTGGAGCTTCAGTGTTGAGGTCAGGGATTTCTATGTCCCGCCCTGGGTGAGTACTGCTTCGGTACATCCCACCAGTCTATGGATTGATCAGCTTGATGATATGGAAGGTAAAATTATGTATAATCATACCTGATAATTTTCTTTCCATTAATCATAGCTGATCAATCCATAGCCCCTCCCAGATATCTGTACTGTTTATGTTCTGGTTGAATTTTAGGTTCAAGTTTAGCCTTCAGTTACTTCAGGAGGACTTCGTGTTCAAGTTCTTCTTTCACTTGGATTCTTCAAGAGTTGAGACGACTTTGTGTTACAGTGAGCTGCTGCATTCCTCTCCCCTCCGTTTACGGGGCTGGATTGAGACATAAATTCTGCCGGCACTCCCTCCCGCTTCGTGCGGCTGTAGGGCAGCTTTGTACCCCTCCCGCTTCGGCGGTGTTAGGGTCAGTCAGCTCCTCCCGCGGTTGCGGTTGCAGGATAAGCCAGATCCCCCCGCATCGGCGGGTGTGGTGTCCCTCCCCCGCTCCGCGGGGATGAGCTGGACGGATTCCCCTCCCCCACTTGTGTGGGGATGAGCTGGGTTAATTCCCCTCCCCCGTTTCGGCGGTGGTGAGCTGGGCAGAGTGTCCCTTCGTGGGTGTAATTCTCTAAGTGCTGAGTCCTGCGGATGGAGCTTTGATATCGACATACTGAGGAGTTTCCGGCAGCACATGACCACATATAGGGAGGCAAAAGTTTGCTCTCTATCTCCACCTGCTGGTAGATGGACACAACCCACCAGTCTATGGATTGATCAGCTATGATTAATGGAAAGAAAATTATCAGGTATGATTATACATAATTTTACCTTGTGGTTACTTATTCTATAGTGGATTAGGGTGTATCTGTATCTGTGAAAAAGACATGGTTTTCTGTTGGCATTGACTATACAGGATCGATGATCTGTACTATTCTTGCTGGTTTAGTTTTACAATAGATGTTTGATGTTCTACTGCTCACTGCAATGTTTAAGATGCTGCCTTTTCCTAGGTACACTCTTGTGTGACTCTTAGAAGTTACTGCTTAAGATATGGTAGAATTGCAATGTAGGTCCTGAATGACATTTGTTGTGTTTTGTATTCTCAGTATGTATAATACTGGATTTTGGAGGGGGTGTTAAAAAATGATCGGCCCCGGGTGTCAAATACCCCAGGTACGCCACTGGTGTCGTTGTAGGTTATATGCTGACATCTTCTGCTAGGTGTGTGGCGGCAGCCAAAAAAGCAAAGAGGATGCTAGGAATTATTAGGAAAGGGATGGTGAATAAGACCGAAAATACTATAATGCCTCTGTATCACTCCATGGTGTGGCCGCACCTTGAGTATTGCATTCAGTCCTGGTTACCGTATCTCAAAAAAAAAATATATATATATAGCGGAATTAGAAAAGGTTCAAAGGAGCAACCAAAATGATAAAGGGGATGGAACTCCTCTCGTATGAGGAAAGGCTAAAGAGGTTTGGGCTCTTCAGCTTGGAAAAGAGATGGATGAGGAGAGGTATGATTGAGATCTACAGAATCCTGAGTGGTGTAGAACAAGTAGAAATAAATTGATTTTTTACTCATTCCAAAAGTACAAAGACTAGGGAACACTCAAGGAAGTTACATGGAAATACTTTTAAAACAAATAGGAGGAAATATTTTTTCACTCAACGAATAGTTAAGCTATGGAACTCTTTGCTGGAGAATGTGGTAACAGCAGTTAGTGTATCTGGGTTTTAAAAAAATTGACAAGTTCCTGGAGGAAATGTCCATAGTCTGCTATTGAGACAGACATGGGGAAGCAACTGCTTGCCCTGAGATTTGTAGAATGGGATGCTGCTACAATTTGAGTTTCTTCCAGGTATTTGTTTCCTGGCATGTCCACTGTTGGAAACAGGACACTGGGCTAGATGGACCATTGGTCTGACCCAGTATGGCTACTCTTATGTATCATATTACAGAAATATATACAATCATAAATAATGTTTTCAGTTTTACAATTAGAAAAATTTGTCTTAATTCCTTTTTAGTTACTGGATGCGCAAAAGATATAATCTTTTTATTAACTGGAGAGACAGAACATCTTCCTCATAGGTAATGACCTCTATAAATGATTCTTCTGTTGACAATCTGTTCTCAGTGGCGTACCGAGGGCGGTGCGGGTCGCCCCTGGTGCACGCCGCTGGAGGGGTGCAAAAAGCAGTCACGCGGCTGTCGGCTCCGCTGGTTCCCTGCTCCCTCTGCCCCAGAACAGGTTACTTCCTGTTCCGGGGCAGAGGGAGCAGGGAACCAGCGGAGTCGACCGCGCGGCTGCTCCCAGCAGGAAAAAATGCACCCGGGGGGGACTGTTGATGCACTGGGGGGTATCGTGCTGCACCCGGGGGGGAAAGGATGCCGCTGCACCTGGTTGGGGGGGGGGGGGGTGTGCGCAGCGGCGATCCGCCCCGGGTGGCAGCCGACCAAGGATCGCCACTGTCTCTTCTCAAAAGTAGATGAAACCAGAAGATCTTTCAAATTTTTACTCCGTTCAGATGCCATCATTAGATCCTTTCTAGCAAAAGCTTCGCTTGTTTTTATCAAATTCCAATGCTTCTTCAAAAACAGAACTATTTCAATAAAGAATCTTTTGGACTCCTAGTTTGCTTTGGTGTTTGCTTTTGCTTATGTAAGATATATGTTCATATTTACAGAAACATACCCCTCGATATTCAGCACTATTTAACTGTTAATATTCAGCAGGAGATAGCCAGTTATCTCCGCTGAACATTTGCAGTTAGTGCATAGGAGGAGATTCTATATACGGCATCTAAAAAATTGGCACTGAAATCAATGCTGACTAAGCGTATTCTGTAATCGGTGCCAGATTTAGGCGCCAATTATAGAATATAGCGAAGATACATACCTGTAGCAAGTATTCTCCGAGGACAGCAGGCTGATTGTTCTCATTGATGGGTGACGTCCACGGAAATCTACTTAGCAACAAAGGTTTGCTAGAGCCTTCGGCCATCTTCCCCGCCCATCACGCGGGGACACCAGTTAGATGAAAAAGCAAAGATGAAAGAAGGAACAACTCCAAAGGGGAGGAGGGCGGGTTTGTGATGGTGAATGGGCGGGCCGAACCGTATTTTCGAAAAAATGGACGTTTTTGAGCTGGGCGTTTGTTTGTTTTTAGCGATAATGGAAACTAAAAACGCCCAGCTCAAAAACGTCCTAATCCGAGCCATTTGGTCATGGGAGGGGCCAGGATTCATAATACACTGGCCCCCCTGATATGCCAGGACACCAACTGGGCACCCTAGGTCAGTGCGGTGGACTTCAGAAAAAGCTCCCACATGCATAACTCCCTTACCATGGGTGCTGAGCTCCCAACCCCCCTCCCCCAAAACCCACTACCCACAAATGTACAACACTACCATAGCTCTTAGGGGTGAAGGGGGCACCTACATGTGGGTACAGTGGGTTTTGGAGGCCTCCCATTTACCAGCACAAGTGTTACAAGTAGGGGGGATGGGCCTGGGTCCGCCTGCCTGAAGTGCACTGCGGTACCCACTAAAAGTGCTCCAGGTACCTGCATACACTTAGGCCTCTAGACTTGTTGCTGCTGTATAACATTGGCACAGCAGTTGACACCTGAAGACTAATCTCTCCGAAAACGTCCTTTATTGGAATAACCGCGTTTACTCACAGTTAACTGCAGATCAGAGGTTGTGCCCCACTGGCAACGAGTCTCCCTGGTACTGAGATTAGCAGTAGCTCAGAGCTGGCAGAATGCTGTACAATGCCCTCTTTCAGCCACATTCAAGGTAATAACTAAGTTCTCTAACGTGGCTAACACAGGAAAGGGAACTAAAACTGGCTTACAAAAATGGCCACTACCGCATGGACTACAACAGGAAACACAACAGGGCACACTCTGACCCAGTAGGCAGGGGGAAAAGCACCATGGGAGAAGAGCCTACCAACTACCAACATCGTGAGACTGTAACACAAGCTAATGAAATCACGGAGCCCAATACCCTACACCCACCACAATGCAATGCTGATGTGACCCTGTACTGCACCCAAGAACCACATCTGACCCAGGGAAAGGCTGTGACAGAATCGAACACATTCTGCTGTCATGGAGGTAGGTACGGCATTTGAGGCTGGCATACAGGCTGGAAAAAAAGTTTTTAAAGTGGGGTTTTTTTTGGTGGGAGGGGGTTAGTGACCACTGGGGGAGTCCGGGGTGGTCATCTGGGAAGTTGGGGCACTTTTTTGGGACTGGTTCATGAGAAAAAAGGGTCCAAAAAAAGTGACCCAAAATCGCTGTCAAAACGCCTTTTTTTTTCGATTATCAGCTAAAGACGTCCATCTCTCCTCAGCTGATAACCACGCCCCAGTCCCGCCTCTGACACGCCCCCATCAACTTTATTCGTTTCCGCAACGGAGTGCAGTTGGAAACGCCCAAAATCGGCTTTCGATTATACCGATTTGGGCACCTTTGCGAGAAAAACGCCCATCTCCCGATTTGGGTCGAAATATAGGCGTTTTTCTTTTTCGATTATAAGCTGGATAGTGTGTTTAAAAAGGGGTTAGATAGATTCCTAAAGGACAAGTCCATAGACCGCTATTGGACTTGGAAAAATTCTGCATTTTTAGGTATAACTTGTCTGGAATGTTTTTACGTTTGGGGAGCGTGCCAGGTGCCCTTGACCTGGATTGGCCACTGTCGGTGACAGGATGCTGGGCTAGATGGACCTTTGGTCTTTCCCAGTATGGCACTACTTATGTACTTATGTACTTATGACTGTATGAGAGTGAGAGAGAGAAACATACTAACTGTGAGAGAGTGTGTGTGTGTGACAGAGATACCTCTCCCTCCCTCTGTGGTCTCAGCACCCCCTCCTCTGGTCTCAGGATCCCCTCCCCCCCTCTCAGGTCTGAGGACCCCCTCCTCCCCTCTATAGCAGAAAGTGGATTTTTTTTTTTGTTACATTTGTACCCCGCACTTTCCCACTCATGGCAGGCTCAATGCGGCTTACATGGGGCAATGGAGGGTTAAGTGACTTGCCCAGAGTCACAAAGAGCTGCCTGTGCCAGGAATCAAACTCAGTTCCTCAGGACCAAAGTCCACCACCCTAACCACTAGGCCACTCCTTTTGAGCGTGGCTTAGTTATTGTTTTGTTGGGGAGTGTGTGAGTTGCATGAGCAATCAGTGCTGCCATTTTGGTGTTGGGGGTTTGTCGGGGGGAGGGTACCAATGTTCCACATAATTGTACGTGTTTCTGTTGTTTGTGGAGAGGTTGGGGGGGGGTCAGAGGGTGTGTGTGGGTGATTGAGGTACATAGGTGTGTGTGTGAGTGAGTGAGAGAGAGAGAGAGATGTAGATTTTGCATTTGACAGTTTTGGGTATGAGGCCGTTTGTGAGGAAGGTGGCAACTGGATTTTGGGTGGGGGGGGGTGAGTCACATGGGGTCTGTAGGTGTGTGTGGGTGTGTGAGAGAGATGTTGAACTTCTCTGTTACACTTTTTGTAATGAGGGGGTTGGGGGAGGAAGTGTGTGTCTGTGAGTGAGAAAGAGAGATGCTGTGTGTCCATGGCAGTGTGTGTATGTTGGTGTGGGGGGTTGTGAGTTTGGTTGTGTGTATGGGTGTGAGTGGGAGATGCTGATTTTGCATATTAGATGTTGTGTATTTATTTGGGAGGGAGGGAGTCTGGTGGAGCTGGGTAACTTGTCTGCTTTCGCTCTGGGGTCTGGCATTGCAACTCAGCCTCTTCTCCTTTATAGCAAGACTTTTTTTTTCTTTTAAAAAGAAGGGGGTGGGGGGAGAAAGAAGACACTATCAGCTCCTATACTTGCTTGACACCCATGGTGCAATATTGTAGTTGCTGTATACTACACAGAGGGAACACTGTTAAAGCAAAATCCCTCGACGTAATTTTTTTTCCATTCTGTACAGTTCACAACACCTAATGATGGCTGCACTTAGGCTCCCGAAACTAAGCTGCAACCTGCTGTGCTCTCTCGGGGATGCGCCTAGGGCTTTACTTGCAATGCCGTCGTCGCCCCGGGAGACAGAACCGAGGTCACGTGTGCACTGTTATTAATGATGAGGACTGGCATCCAGTAACTTCTGTTTCAACACCACCTCCAACCACTCCTGCTTGCTGCGAAGCTCCGCCTTTCCTAGGCATCTCATTGGTAGCTCTCTTCCCACCGAAGTTCCTGGTGGGCCTCTGATTGGGCTGTGGCGAAGTCACTTTCGAGATCTCACAAAGAAGGGTGGTGGGGAGGCGATCGGTGGTGGGCTCTGACTCCGGTTCGGCCAGCGGTGGTGAAATCTTGGGGCTCGGTTCTACAGATTCCTGGGGAGCTATGTGGTAGCCCCACGATTGGCTTACATTAATGAGGGTGCCTGCTGGAAGTGGCTGCCCTGGGGCTGGCGCACAGGGAGGCTGCGGCTGAGACTGGAGCGACGGCAATACCGAGGGAGGGTGAGACGCTCATATCTATAGGTGCCTGCAGAGTAAATATATAGGGAGCTATACCTATAAGGTTTAAGGAGAGAGTGGTCTATGTATTCTGAGACACAGAGTGAAATGCAGTCCTCCCTTTTTTCTGGCAGGTCGTTCTCGTAGGTCCGCGATGCGTCTGACGTCACGTTTCGTCACGTAGCAACGGGTGAGCGATGCGATTCGGTGAGTGTCAGTGCTCCGCCCTCGACATCATCACGTGACACAAGGGTGGGGCAGACACTCATGGGCAAACAGCGATCTACACAACTACAAATTTAGAACGTTTGAACTTTTGGAGGCTTCATTAGAACGTTGGAGGTGTGTTTTATATAGAGAGATATTATAGCAATAACCTATGTCTAACCTTAACTTGAACATGTATACTGATGCTTTGACATTGTTATCCTGTTGTATTCTCTATTTCATTAAAAAAAAAACCCACAATAAAATATTGGAACTAAGAATATGCTTAGTTTATATTTCAGCATCTAAATCTATGTGCATCAATTTACACCAACGAAAACTTGGTGTAAATCCCTGTGTGTTGATTTAGGTGCACTAGGCATGTAAATTTTGGAATGTCCACGAAATGCCCATTTCCCCACCTATAACCATGCCCTTTTTTGCCTGCTCACATTAGAAGTCCGGCGCACATTGTTACAGAATACGCTTAGCGAGTTGTGTGCATAAATTCTATTCAGTAAATATACAACAAAAAAGAACTCTCTCATGTAATGGCAAAAAATAGTAATTTCAACGTTAGACTATAGATTCTGTAGAATGCATCTATTTTGAAGGAAATTAAGGGAAAAGCCTCTGAATTTAACCCAACCTCCAACCCAAGTAGTCATTTAATAATAGGAAGGGTTTGGAAGTCTTTTGCTGGGAATTATATCATCATAGGCAAAAAAAACCTTTAATTCCAAAGTAAGTAAAAAGAGATGCTAAAGCTCGACAGAATCAGCTTGGGATCCATCCAGCATGTGAAAGTCAAAAGAGTAACTTAGCTTAAAAGTGCAGGTACAAAGCAACGAGAGGGTCATCGGTCAAACACACCGACTTCGGCTAAGGTTTCACTGATAACGCTGATAACGCTGTGTCAAGGCATGAGTAACCACAAAAGTTCATCTTCCTGATTGCTTTCTGCGCATGCCAAATATGACTTCATACATGCAGACAAGCTGCGTGTATAATAGCTGTCTACAACCTTAAATAAATTGCAGTCTACAACCTTAAGAAAAATACAAATCCAGGTGCTTGTCAGGGATGTCTTTTTTTTTTTTTTGAGTATGGGTGAAGGATGTCCTTCGCTATGCCTCCGTCCCCGCTATGGCAGTTGAGGACGTCCAAAATGTGAATGTTTCTGTGAGAAGTACATCTATGCCTTTGCCACCCCCTTTATTTATTTGGATTTTAGATCACAAGTAGCAGCAGTGGGATTTGAACCAGCCACTTCTGGATTGCAAGACCAGTGCTCTAACCACTAGGCCACTCCACATCCTTGAAATTTGGCTGTCCCTGTGTGTGTGTGTGGGGGGGGGGGGGGGGGGGGGGAATTCAGGATATCCAAAATGTTTGAACGAAGGACGTCCACGCCTTCACGATGCCTCCGCTGACACACACATACCTCAGGACCTGCATACTGCTGCGATGGACCTGAGTATGACATTTCAGGCTGGCAAAAAAAATTTTTAAATTTGTTTTTTGGGGGGTGGGAGGTGGTCATCCCCGATTCCCTCCGGTGGTCATCTGGTCAGTTTGGGCACCTTTTGAGGCTTGGTTGTAAGAAAAAATGGACCAAGTAAAGTCGGCCAAGTGCTCATCGGGGACGCCCTTCTTTTTTCCATTATCGCTCGAGGACGCCCATCTGTTAGACACGCCTTAGTCCTGCCTTCTCTATGCCTCTGACACTCCCCCGGGAACTTTGGTCATCCCCGCGATGGGAAGCAGTTGGGGACGCCCAAAATCGGCTTTCAATTATGCCGATTTGGGCAACCCTGAGAGAAGGACGCCCATCTCCCGATTTGTGTCAAAAGATGGACGCCCTTCTGTTTCGAAAATAAGCCTGATAGTGAACAATATTTTCCCCCATAGTTTTAAACTGAAACTTTCTTCTAAAGGTAGAAACTTAACTGTAACAGCTTGTTTGCGGCTATCCAGTCATTTTCATCAGCACTTAACCGGTTATTTCCGCTAAAAGTGACTGGTTAGCACCGAATTCCAAAGCAGCTTACTCTTGGGAATTATAGGGGGGAATCTGGTTAAGTGCCAATATTCAGCCCCTCACTGCATAAGTGAACCATTTAAATTGGGCCGCGTAAATAGCAGTTCTATCTTTGTGGGTTGGCTTATGCATTGAAGGGCTGAATATTGACCTAACTGGCTATATGATAACTGGCTCATTAGAAAAAACAGATATTCAATGCCAAAGCCTGGACAAGGCCCAACATTGAATATCCAGGAATAATACCAGCGACGATCAGCAAAATGCTTACCGCCGCCGGCTAAATATCAACTAGTACGTTTATTTATTTATTTATTGCATCTGTATCCCACATTTTCCCACTTGTTTGCGGGTTCAGTGTGGCTTACAATACATTGTGTTGATGGAAATACAATTTGTTACAACTCGATTATGGTTACATGTGAGGGGTTAGGTTAAAACAAAGTCTACTATCGCTAAGGGGAATAAGACAATGGAGCAGAACGATGGAACAATGAAAGAGCAACAGACATTGATAGGATTACATAATAATATCATTCGGGTATAACCTTATTACCTGTAGATTAAGGTGTAAGTGTGTTAAGATTACGGGGGATGAGAGTACAGATGGGAAAGTATAGATGCATTACTGAGATCGTGAGTGGACTTCATGTGTTTTGGTCCTTTCGATAGATTTTTTTCAATTTTGTCAATTTTACTCCTCAAGGCAGACAAATCTTTACAAACTGTCAATTGTAATTGTCTACACATATATGAATCAACCTAGAGGATACTTGTTGTATTTTCATTGCCTATGAATTTATCCTAGTTTGGACATTCTGCACTGCTTGACACAAAACATTCAGTTGTGGAGCAAATACATTAACCAACCCTACAATGGCTTCCCAAAGAACATCCAAAGTGACTGTAGCTGGCTTAGATTGTAATACAGAAGGAACTACTACATTACCCAGCCCTAATCCAGACTGTAATAAGCTTGAAGGTGGTACCTGTGGCTGAGGAGGCAGTTCTTGCGATTCCAGGCTTAACGTAATGTTATGCTCTAAGGAGCCACCCAATTCTCCCATGTTTGGAGGAGGTTCCAGCGAAGCACTTCTCAGACCATTGGGGCTCATTTGTTGGGATCCATTTTGTCGGGCTGTCATTGTTGAACAGTTCTGTGTGTTGTGTGTTATGCTTTTTCTATAGTTTATAGATTATTAAAAGTTGATCTACTGCCACAGCTGATCACAGGTCTAGGTGGTTTACAGTACAAAATAAAGAATGTTCAGAAACAAACTACAACTACTGAAAGGAAAGACCTTCTGTACTGTTTCTCTTCCTATTTTTTTTTTGTTCTTTACCTCTTGGTGTGCTTATGACTGTCAGTGTATATGTTGACACAATCAGTGTCAAGTTTTGGCAATATGTATATTAGGGTATTCAACTAAGCAATTATAGTAGACGGCATGCAGTATTATTAAAGACTGTGGACAAAATGATGAAGGCACTGAAAGAACAATCAGATTAGGAGCAATAGTTCCTATACAGACTGACAACAGCCTCTTCTTGCAGGGCTTTGAGATCCTTCTAAGAACAATCCTCCTGTCTAAGACTTTCCCTAAGTATATAAGTACGTAAGTACATAAGTATTGCTACACTGGGACAGACCAAAGGTCCATCAAGCCCCAGTATCCTGTTTCCAACAGTGGCAAATCCAGGTCACAAATACCTGGCAAGATCCGAGAAAAGCTCAATACATTTTATGATGCTTATCCAAGAAATAAGCAGTGGATTTTCCCAAGTCAATTTTATGGTTCAACATTTTTATTAAGGACAAATATATCACTATCACATACATCAATAGTTACATGTAGTTCAAACATTCCAAGTTTTATAACAATCAAAAATCCATAACCATCCTCAGAGTTTATCCTAAGTGTCCTCCCTATTCCCCCCGCTTATGTTACGCCCTATGGGCTCCAAAGTAATCATAGTAGCTGCAGTCATATTTTGTTAAGGATTAGGCTTCTGCCGCACTGTGTGAGCTTGGCCAAAGAGGGACTCCAAATCTTAAGAAATCGAGGTTTACGTTTGTAGGAGCCTCTGGCCTCCTGTGCTTCCCATGTTAATACTTGATGTACTTGGTTGCACCAGTGGCAGAATTCAGGGGTGTCCAGTGAGGTCCACATTTGCAAGATGCACTTCCATGCTATCAAACAGAGCTTGTGACACAGTATTATTTCTTCCGCTTTAAGCCCCCTGAATGAACCAGGACAGTCCAGTACCACCTGCATAGGCGTTCCCTGGACTCGACTCGGCATCAAAAGGGAGAGAAAAGCCACCACCCGCCTCCAAAAACATCTTATAACTATACAACCCCATAACCCGTGATATAAAGAATTGAAGATTTACATTTCAGGCAGGTAGGTGTATCAATTCCCCACGCTCGAAATACCTGAACCTGTGTAAAGTATGCCCTATTTATAACTCGATAGGTGCATTCTCTGTATCCCGCCCCGCTGATTAATTGGGGAATACCTTCAAGGTGAGCTGCAATGTCCCAAAAAGCAAGATCACATCCCACATCTACTCCCCATCTCCACCTAAACTGGGCCAGGTCTTTCCCAGGTGCCATAGACCATATTCTCTTCTGAAGAATGGAAATAGAAGGAGCCTCTTCTGAGATCTCCTCAAATAATGTCTGAATCTTCTCGCCTAGTTTAAAATTGAGTGCCTCCTTGTCTAAAGAATGAACATAGTGTTTCAGCTGGCAATAAGCAAAAGTATCACCCCACTAGTATCACCTTGCTAGTATTACTAGCAAGTCGTCAGCAAAAGCCGCCACCTTAAATTCCTGATTCCCAAACTGCACCCCACTAATGGTCGAGCACGAGTAAATATCACGGATCAGAGGGTCCATATACAATGCAAAAAGTAGGGGTGACAGTGGGCAACCCTGCCGAGTCCCTCGACAAATCTCAAACTCTTCTGAATACATCCCGTTCACCCACATCCGAACTCGGGGTGTCGAATACAAAGCAGCAACCGCCTTCACAAAGCAACCCTGGAACCCATATTTGTCTAAGGTAGAGAATAGAAAAGGCCACTCCACCCGATCAAACACCTTTTTGGCTTTGAAGCTGATCATAATTGATGATTCACAGGTGGCCTCCAAACGTTCCAGGGAAGCCAAGATGCTTCTTAGATTCCGTGCCACCGACCTCCCCTGAACAAACCTCACCTGCGCTTCATGGATAAAACCTGGGAGTACCCATCTCATCCTTTTCGCAAGTATTTTTGCAAAAAGTTTTACCTCCTGGTTGAGAAGAGAAATGGGCCTATATGAGGTCACCAAAGTGTGGTCCCTCTGTGGTTTGGGCAGTACTATAATCTGGGCCAAATTAAGATGTTCTGGCAGCCGTCCTTGCTCCACCCAGGCATTAAATGCTTTAGTTAACGACGGTACTACGGGGTCCCCTAACATTTTATAGAACTCTGCTTTAAGTCCATCTGGGCCCGGGGCTTTACCCAACTTACTACTTCCAATTGCCCAGCTCACCTCATCACAACTTATAGGGGCATTCAGCGAATGACACATACCTGTAGCAGGTGTTCTCCGAGGACAGCAGGCTGATTGTTCTCACGACTGGGTTGACGTCCACGGCAGCCCCCACCAACCGGAATAAAACTTCACGGGCGGTCCCGCACACAGGGCACACCCACCGCGCATGCGCGGCCGTCTTCCCGCTCGTGCGCGACCGTTCCACCTCAGTTGAATGACAAGCAAAGGAATGAGTAAAAACGCAACTCCAAAGGGGAGGAGGGAGGGTAGGTGAGAACAATCAGCCTGCTGTCCTCGGAGAACACCTGCTACAGGTATGTATCATTCGCTTTCTCCGAGGACAAGCAGGCTGCTTGTTCTCACGACGGGGTATCCCTAGCTCTCAGGCTCACTCAAAACAAGAACCCAGGTCAATTGAACCTCGCAACGGCGAGGGCATAACAGAGATTGACCTACAAAGAACAACTAACTGAGAGTGCAGCCTGAACAGAATAAACGGGTCCTGGAGGGTGGAGTTGGATTCAAACCCCAAACAGATTCTGCAGCACCGACTGCCCGAACCGACTGTCGCGTCGGGTATCCTGCTGGAGGCAGTAATGTGATGTGAATGTGTGGACAGATGACCACGTCGCAGCCTTGCAAATCTCTTCAATAGTGGCTGACTTCAAGTGGGCCACTGACGCTGCCATGGCTCGAACACTATGAGCCGTGACATGACCCTCAAGAGTCAGCCCAGCCTGGGCATAAGTGAAGGAAATGCAATCTGCTAGCCAATTGGAGATGGTGCTTTTCCCGACAGCGACCCCTTTCCTATTGGGGTTGAAAGAAATAAACAATTGGGCGGACTGTCTGTGGGGCTGTGTCCGCTCCAGATAGAAGGCCAACGCTCGCTTGCAGTCCAATGTGTGCAACTGACGTCAGCAGGGCGGGTATGTGGTCTGGGAAAGAATGTTGGCAAGACAATTGACTGGTTAAGATGGAACTCCGACACCACCTTTGGCAGGAACTTAGGGTGAGTTCAGAGTACTACTCTGTTATGATGAAATTTGGTATAAGGAGCATGAGCTACCAGGGCTTGCAGCTCACTGACTCTACGAGCTGAAGTAACTGCCACCAAGAAAATGACCTTCCAGGTCAAGTACTTCAGATGGTAGGAATTCAGTGGCTCAAAAGGAGGTTTCATCAGCTGGGTGAGGACGACGTTGAGATCCCATGACACTGCAGGAGGCTTGACAGGGGGCCTTGACAAAAGCAAGCCTCTCATGAATTGAACGACTAAAGGCTCTCCAGAGTGCTACCCTACGATGATGGTAAGCACTAATTGCACTAAGGTGATTCCTTACTGAGTTGGTCTTGAGACCAGACTCTGATAAGTGCAGAAGGTATTCAAGCAGGTTCTGTGCAGGACAAGAGCGAGGTTCTAGGGCCTTGCTCTCACACCAAACGACAAACCTCCTCCACTTAAAAAAGTAACTCTTTTTAGTGGAATCCTTTCTAGAGGCAAGCAAGACGCGGGAGACACCCTCAGACAGACCCAACGAAGCAAAGTCTACGCCCTCAACATCCAGGCCGTGAGAACCAGAGACTGAAGGTTGGGGTGCAGAAGCGCTCCGTCGTTCTGCGAAATGAGAGTCGGAAAACACTCCAATCTCCACGGTTCTTCGGAGGATAACTCCAGAAGTAGAGGGAACCAGATCTGATGGGGCCAAAAAGGCGCTATTAGAATCATGGTGCCGTGGTCTTGCTTGAGCTTCAGTAAGTTCTTCCCCACCAAAGGTATGGAGGATAAGCATACAGGAGGCCGAAAGGCCTGAGAGGCGGAAAGGTCCACCGAGGGATTGCCCCACTCTCGGAAGATCTTGCGTACCACTCTGGAATGGAGCGACCACTCGTGCGGTTGCATGACTCTGCTCAGTCTGTCGGCCAGACTGTTGTTTACGCCTGCCAGGTATGTGGCTTGGAGAACCATGCCGGACTGGCAAGCCCAACGCCACATCCTGACGGCTTCCTGACACAGGGGGCGAGATCCGGTGCCCCCCTGCTTGTTGATGTAATACATTGCAACCTGATTGTCTGTCCGAAATTGGATGATTTGGTAGGACAGCCGATCTCTGAAGGCCTTCAGCGCGTTCCAGACCGCTTGGAGCTCCAGGAGGTTGATCTGAAGATCCTGTTCCTGGAGGGACCACAGACCCTGGGTGTGGAGTCCATCGACATGAGCTCCCCACCCCAGGCGAGATGCATCCGTCGTCAGCACTTTCGTGGGCTGCGGAATTTGGAATGGACGTCCCAGGGTCAAATTGGTCCGAATGGTCCACCAGTGCAGCGAATTGCAGCAACAGATGGACAGACGGATGACATCCTCTAGATTCCCAGTAGCTTGAAACCACTGGGAAGCTAGGGTCCGTTGAGCAGGTCTCATGTGAAGGCGAGCCATGGGAGTCACATGAACCGTAGAGGCCATATGACCCAGGAGTCTCAACATCTGCCGAGCTGTGACCTGCTGAGACGCTCTGGTCTGAGAGGCAAGGGATAGAAGGTTCTGCGCCCTTGCTTCGGGAAGGAAGGCCTGAGCCGTCTGAGAATTCAGCAGCGCTCCTATGAATTCCAGAGATTGGACTGGCTGGAGATGGGACTTCGGGTAATTTATCACAAACCCCAGCAGCTCCAGAAGGTGGATAGTACACTGCATGGACCGAAGAGCTCCTGACCAGCCAATCGTCGAGATACGGGAACACATGCACTCCCAGCTTGCGTAGATACGCCGCAACCACCACGAGACACTTCGTGAATACTCATGGTGCGGAGGCGAGCCCAAAGGGCAGCACACAATACTGAAAGTGCTGTGTCCCCAGACGGAATCGGAGATACTGTCTGTGAGCTGGCAGTATCGGGATGTGAGTGTAAGCGTCCTTTAAATCCAGGGAACATAGCCAATTGTCTTTCTGAATCATTGGTAGAAGGGTGCCTAAGGAAAGCAGCCTGAACTTCTCTTTGACCAGGTATTTGTTCAAGCCTCTCTGGTCTAGGATGGGGCGCATCCCCCCTGTTTTCTTTTCCACAAGGAAGTACCTGGAATAGAATCCCTGCCCTTCCTGCCTGGGTGGCACGGGCTCGACCGCATTGGCGCTGAGAAGGGCGGAGAGTTCCTCTGCAAGTACCTGCCTGTGATGGGAGCTGAAGGATTGGGCTCCCGGTGGGCAATTTGGTGGAGGGGAGGCCAAATTCAGGGTGTATCCGCACTGCACTATTTGGAGAACCCACTGGTCGGAGGTTATCAGAGGCCACCTTTGGTGAAAAACTTTCAACCTCCCCCCGACCGGCAGGTCATCCGGTACGGACACTTTGATGGCGGCTATGTTCCCATGGATCCAGTCAAAAGCCCGTCCCCGGCTTTTGCTGTGGAGGCGCAGGGGGCTGCTTAGGCGCACGCTGTTGACAGGAACGAGCGCGCTGGGACTGTCCCTGTGCCTGAGGAGGCCTTCAGGCCGGCTGGGTGTACCTACACTTGTTGTAGGCGTAGGGCGCAGCCTGCCTGGCCCAGGAAAAACGTCCACCTGCTGAGGTGGATGCTGAATGGTGGGAGAGCTTGTCGAGAGCGGTTTCCCGCTGGTGTAGTTGGTCCACCAACTGCTCGACCTTCTCGCCAAAGATGTTATCCCCCCGGCAAGGGACATCCGCCAGTCGTTGCTGGGTGCGGCTGTCCAGGTCAGAGGCATGCAGCCAGGAGAGTCTGCGCATCACTATACCTTGGGCCGCAGCTCGAGATGCCACATCACAGGTGTCATAGATACCCCTGGACAGGAACTTTCTGCACGCCTTCAGCTGCCTGACCACCTCCTGAAAGGGCCTGGACTGCTCCGGAGGGAGCTTGTCGACCAGGTCTGCCAGTTGCTTCACATTGTTCCGCATGTGAATGCTCGTGTAGAGCTGGTATGACTGAATGCGGGTGACGAGCATGGAAGATTGGTAGGCCTTCCTCCCAAATGAGTCCAGAGTGCGAGACTCCCGCCCTGGGGGCGCCGAGGCGGTATCCCTCGAACTCCGTGCTCTCTTGAGAGCAGAGTCCACGACCGCCGGGCCACATCAACTCTGGGTCAGAGTGGATCCTGTATTGAGACTCCGCTTTCTTGGGGATGGTGGGGTTAGATAATGGCTTCAGCCAGTTCCGAAGCAGTGTCTCTTTGAGGACATTGTGCAACGGCACCGTGGAAGACTCTCTAGGTGGTGATGGATAGTCGAGGACCTCGAGCATCTCAGCCCTCGGCTCATCCACAGAGACCACGGGGAAGGGAATGCAAATAGACATGTCCCTGACGAAGGAGGCAAAGGAGAGGCTCTCAGGGGGCGAGAGCTTCCTCTCCGGTGAAGGAGTGGAGTCGGAGGGAAGGCCCTCAGACTCCTCTGAGGAGAAATATCTGGGGTCCTCCTCCCCCCCCCACGAGGCCTCTTCCTCGGTGTCGGACATGAGCTCTTGCGGCTCAGACCTGAACCGGGCCCATCTCAACTGCGAGGAACCAAGTCCCCATGGATGGCGTCGAGCGGTGGACTCCCGCGCCGGCGGGGATGAAGCTCCCTCCATTGACGTCGACGGGGATTCCACCTGCATGGCAGTCGACACCAGTGCCGCAAGCGGCGTCGGCGTCCTCGGCATCGGGCTAGAGCACACCAGCGCCTCCATCAACGGCGCCGGGGGCGCAAGCACCCCCGGTGCCGGCAAAGCCTGGCACATCAGCCCTTCCAGAATCCCTGGAAGGATGGCTCGGAGGCACTCGTCAAGGCCCGCTGTCGGGAAAGGCAGGGGGGCCGGTGTGGGTGCCAGTGCCGGAAGCTGCTCGGGTCCAGGAGACGGTACCGAAGCACCCATGGACTGACGCAGCGACACCTCTTCAACCGAGGGGGAACGCTCCTCTCGGCACTGCCGCTTCCTCGGCGTCGAATCATCTCTCGTGGCCTGGACTCTCAGCATTCGGACTGTAGTGCGCATTTGCAAGTGAGTATGGTCACTTGCCATTTATATGTTTGACTAGCCATTAAGCCCGTCAAAACGGGCGAGTATTGGGATGTGCTTTTTTCCAAGGCCCCCCTCCCCCCTTCCCTCACCGCTGCAAGGCCCCCTTGCCCCCCCTCCTTCCATGCCAGCTGCAAGGCCCCCCTCCGTCCCTCCCAGCTCCAAGGCCCCCTGCCCTCCCAGTTCCAAGGCCCCATTCCCTCCCTCCCTCCCATCCAGCTCAAAGGCCCCCTTCTGTCCATCCCTCCCAGCTCCCAGGCCCCCCTCCCTATTGGGCTGTACTACTGGTGGAGGCGGGGCTTGGACTTCTACACTCTCAGCGTTCCGACTCTACTTCGAATTTGCAGGTGAGTCGGTCACTTGCCGTTTATATGTTTGACTAGCCGTTAAGCCCGTCAAAACGGGCGAGTATTGGGATGTGTTTTTTCCAAGGCCCCCCCCCCCCTCTCCTCACCGCTGCAAGGCCCCCTGCCCTCCCTCCTTCCCTGCCAGCTGCAAGGCCCCCCTCCGTCCCTCCCTTCCCAGCTCCAAGGCCCCAGTCCCCCCCCCCCCCCCAGCTCCAAGGCCCCCTGCCCTCCCTCCCAGTTCCAAGGCCACAATCCCTCCCAGCTACAAGAGCCCCATTCCGTCCCTCCCTCCCATCCAGCTCAAAGGCCCCCTTCTGTCCATCCCTCCAAGCTCCCAGGCCCCCCTCCTTCTGCCCTCCCATGTCCAGCATCCTCCCTCCTTCCCTGCCAGCTGCAAAGCCCTCTGTCCCTCCCTCCCAGCTCCAAGGCCCTCTGTCCCTCCCTTCCAGCTCCAAGGCCCCCCCGCACTCCCTCCCAGTTTGAAGGCCCCTCCTCCTCCCGCCCAGCTCCACTGCCCCCCTCCGTCCCTCCCAGCTCCAATGCCCTCCTCCGTCCCTCCCTCCCAGCCAGCTCCAAGGCCCCCCTCCTTCTGTGACCTCCTATATCCAGCATTTCTCCTGCTCTTCCCTCCCCCCCCCCCGAGGTCGCCGATACCGCTCCCCCACCCCCAGAGTCGCCGCAGCTGCCCCCTCCACCTGGGCAGGGCCCTCTCTTCGCCACAGAACTTACAGCACCAAAACCGCAACACGCAGATCAGCTCCTGTCGTTCTTCCTTCCCTGCCTGTGTCCCGCCCTCGTGTGACGTAACGTCGGCGAGGGCGGGACACAGGCAGGGAAGGAAGGCAGACGGGAGCTGAGCTGCTGCGGTTTCAGCGCTGTAAGTTCAATAGCGAAGAGAGGTCCCGGGCCGGGTGGAGTAGGGGCGGCGGTGACTCCAGGGGGGAGGAGCGGTAGCGGGGACCTCGGGGGGGGGGGAGCGGTAGCGACGGTATCCTTGTGCGGCTGTCTGTGTTTCCCTGAGTTCCGCCCCCTCCTTCCCTTCCTACTTCCTCCTCCTCTGATTTCTACGCCCATGGAGGCGTGGCTTGCACTCTCAGCGTTCGGACTGTAGTGCGCATTTGCAAGTGAGTACGGTCACTTGCCATTTATATGTTTGATAATGCAATAGCCCATTTCCTTATATCCAATGCCCACAGAGCATTCCTCCCTCCCTGAAACCCTCCCCTCC